>NC_072384.2:128502616-128805647 GCF_028885625.2 Pongo pygmaeus
GTAGAGGTTTGATACGATTTCTGAAAGACAGATGGTGGACTCCACTTAGCTGACACACAGTCAGAGAAAGACAGTGTCCTCTTGTGAAAAGATTGGCAAATAAATATATATTTATATCTAGTGGAGTGTACCTTTTTTAGACAAGCATGTATTTTTTCATGATTGCACATGTTAAATGAATTTTTCCATAAAGTAGGCTGGTTCTATAAATATGGTTCATTTACTATAGTGTTGTGATGACTAGAACAAAACAGTAAATGATTTAACAGTTAAGACAAAAAAGTGATCACTGTGATTTCTCCTGGTGAGAGTCTTTAGTGATGGTATGAGCTGAAAGCAGACGCCAGAAGGATGGAGGGTGGTGAGCAGTGGAGAGAACACAGGGAGCAAAGAGACTTCAGCAGCTCAATGTCTCCAGGAGGGGATTCATCAGGCACACTCAGTGGCCAGACTCTGTAGTGACTCAGTGGCCAGTCTCTGCAGTGAGCATTTCATGTTGAAAAACAGAAGTATGTGAGGTCAGAGCATTCAGTGGAGTTTAAACTCTGTCCTGTAGGACCAAGTTGCCATCAAGGATTTGGGAACAAAAAGGAGAACAATGAAAGTGATGTTTTAAATAGAAGGATAGCTCTGGCAGAGAGAAGAGGTCAGAGGGTTTGGATGTGAGAAGAAACTAGACGCAAGGAGGACATTTAGGATGCAGATATGACAATACACTCATGATACCATAATACACTCATTGCCCGGGTAGGGGCAGGAAGAATAGAGGAATTTCATAAAAATTTGATACACTTAGAGTAGACATTTTATACTATAGTTAAAAAACTTGATATCTAGGTTGCCAATATAATATCTTTTAAAAATGTAGTACCCTTTCAAAACATGTTAATTGTGATGGCACCAACTTAAATTGGTACATCAAAATGATTAAATGTTCCAATTAAGTTATAGAAAATTTAACTTTGATCTATGCATTTTTATATTCCAAAGAATGACAGTTGTTATAATACCTTATTATACAAGCTTATGAAAAGATAAAGATTTTACTGAAATTATAAATGACACTATTTTACTTCTGGTATAATTACTACTTTCATTGCAATGCTATTTAAAGGATATTCTCTATAACATAATGCCATGTCCTTTAATAGTCTACTTAACAAACATGATGTGTTTGGGTGTCTATCTGAGAATGAAGTTTTCTCTTGCTGGGGAGGTGAGGGATAATTTTTGACTCTTCAACTGAATTCTACCAAGAGCCCCTGATGAAAAAAACCCACTTGTCCAATCAGTTATCTTCGCCTGATGATTTATGTATGCGTGAATGCAGTGTTTCTCATTGCACTTTGGGGTCATTGGGGTTTCAGTAGCATAAATTCAACACAATCACCAAAGAATAAGAGGGAGTGTGTGTGTGTGTGTGTGTGTGTGTGTGTGTATGTGTGTGTATATGAGAGAGAGAGAGAGAAAAGAAATACTTCAACCAATTTACTGTTTTTCTGCTTTATACCTTAGGGCAGCAGTAAGCTTTGATTCAATAAAGTAATTTTCGAACACATTGACATGAGAGATATCTTCTATAACGTGGTGTCTTGTGGATCTAGAGAACAGTTTGTGTTAGAATAGATATTAGTCAAGAAACAACAGCAACTCCAGTCTCATATGTTTGAGGGTCGGGAAGGCTGGAAAAATGAATTGAGGGAACTGATAAAGAATGTACATAGTGAGACCTCATCTCTACAAAAAATAAAAAAAAAATTTAGCCAAGCATGGTGACATGTGCCTGTAGTCCCAGCTACTCGGGAGGCTGTGGTGGGAGGACTGCTTGAGCTCCAGAGGTTGAGGTTGCAGTGAGCTGAGATCGCACCACTGAATTCCAGCCTGGGTGACAGAATAAAATTCTGTCTCAAAAAAAGAAAAAAAAAGAAAAAGCACAGGGCTTTGAGCTTATCTTGAGCACGTATTGGAAGACATCAGCAGCTGAAGTAAAATGCCCTGGGCTGGAAACCAGAGGAGAAAGCCAGGTCAGACACTCTGTTAGGAAGCTTTGGGTGGGTGAGTGTTTGCCAATACAAGCTGCCCTTGGAGCATTGACAAAGAGGGTGCCACTTTGCTTTAGTCTGAGAGACCATGTAGACACTATAGAAATATGGGTGTCCTGGGACAAGGGGGAGAATCAAGGCATCAGTGTTAGTCTGGATAAATACACATTTCTAGTCTGCTTTAGGATATACGTGTTGGATCGTGAGATCTCTTACCCTTTGGGAAATTGAGCTTGTACCGTAAATGATAATCCAATTGGGTAAACATCTTGAAGAGCTGGTGTAAAAGACAGATGTAAGCCAGGGTTAAAAGAAAGGTTTTAGTTCCAAGATCAAAGGCCAAACAGGGTAATCTACTCTTGCTTGTTGGGTGTTGATGATAGCTCTGCCCCCAAGTCAATATGAGAAGCCTCTTAGTTGAAAGTGACTGAAGTCTTTGTATTTCCTTTCTAAACCCTCTTACAACTGGAATAATATAGGCATTTCCTTAAGAGGACAAACACTGTCTAAATTCTCAAAACCTTATTAACTGTATTTTTAATGGGATTTATCTTTTTTCATTTTTCTTTTACATTCAATGTTATTCTTTTCCGTATACTTATTAACAGAATTTTTCTACGTTTACACTGTTCATACTATACATTATTTATTTTAATTTGTAAGTAATTTTCTAAACTAAACCTTTTGCTACATTCATTAAACTCGTTTTAAAAGTTGTTATAATCCCAAACAAATATACCTATAACTTTAATATAAAACCTTTAAAATTAAATGTGTAAATTGATACCACTCAAAAATAAGACTTTTATTTTATTGTCCACTGAAACAAATTTAAGATTGCTTATAGCTTTAGAAGTGAAGTAAATTTTTTACTCATGTATTAATATCTCTTATCTTAGTTCAGTTTATTATATAATGTGTCTTTTTTTAATAATCCACATTTCTATTAAATCTTAGTGACAAAATCGCCACTGGGTCCTTTGATAAAACTTGTAAACTCTGGAGTGTAGAAACAGGAAAATGTTACCATACCTTCAGGGGTCATACAGCAGAAATAGTGAGTATATTTAACAATTTATTATTATTATATATATATATATATATTTATTTATTTATTTTCTTTGAGACGGAGTCTCGCTCTGTCACCCAGGCTGGAGTGCTGTGGCACAATCTCAGCTCACTGCAAGCTTCGCCTCCCGGGTTCATGCCATTCTCCTGCCTCAGCCTCCCGAGTAGCTGGGAATACAAGCGCCCGCCACCACACCTGGCTAATTTTTTGTATTTTTAGTAGAGATGGAGTTTCACCATATTAGCCAGGATGGTCTCGATCTCTTGACCTCGTGTTCCACCCGCCTCGGCCTCCCAGAGTGCTGGGATTACAGGCGGGAGCCACCGCACCCGGCCTTATTATTGTATTTTATGTTGCTGTTTCTTTTTAGGATTCTATTATAAAAGTAGTGGGGCTACTTTTATAATTAATTTTCAAATTCTACCCCATGTTTTTAGTCTGCCTATATTTATATGGTGGTACTGATACTATTTAAAAATTACTCTAGTTAATATCTTGCAGATTCTATAAAGAATTGTATCCTGCCTTGACTAAATAGACATGTAATATGATAAATTTATAAATATAATAACCAATCTTATTTTTTCTTTTTCATTGACTTTTCTTTAAAGTACTGACTCAATGAGGGTCAATTAAGTTATAAAAACGGTTTTAAAAATAATTTTTAAACTACTATGTGAAATATTTAAGTATTTAGGCTGATTGTTCTCTGTATATCATTAGAGCTCAAATTTGCCTAAATAGTCTGATACTCGAAACAGCTTTCACTATTGGGAAGCCCTTGTCCTTGACCAATTCTGAGACATATCTGATAACAATTAGTGCAATAATTGGCATTCTGTAAGAACAGATGATAGCTCTTAAAAATAAACAGGCTGCTGCTCCGAATGATTAGTAAACCTTAAATGGTTTTAATCAAAGATTTAAATAAGGAAAAATTGATCTGATTTTAACAAATCCCCAAGTTATGTTTTGGTCTGTTAATGGGGATCACACCTTTCCCTCCATTTCTGGCCTTCATTAGGTAGAATGATTCTTCAGATATTTAACTCACTAACTTTGTTGTACTTTGAAGTTACTCTTAAGTGGGTAATACCAAAAGAGAATCCACAAATAGAAGGTACTCACTTTACCAATGCAGTAGTAGTGTGAAAATAGTAGAGACTTTTGAGGGTCAAAGAGAGAAAAGGCTAAAGCAGGAAACAAAATATAACCACCTCTCCGGTAACTGTCAGTAGGGAAATATAGCTCAGTACTTTTTGAATTGAACAGAGACGTAAAAAGAATGTGCTAATAACTATTATTAGATGAAGAGGGGAAATTGATAACAAAGAGCGACAGGTCTTTTAACCTCAATATTCACTGGAAAAAAGATACCTGCTGTGAACCAGAAAGAGCAAACAAGAACATACAGGGGTGGAGGGAGGAAAAGCAAGCCACAGTGGCGACAGCTTTTGTGAATAGTTGGTGACAGCCAATCTGCCAGCAGTGTTCAAGTGCTAGCACCCACACCCACCCCTGGAACTTAGGAACAAGATACCTAGGACAGACTGTGGAATGCTTGGAAATATGTCTTGAGGATAAGGAAAGTACCTGGAGATGGGAAAGGGTCCTGTATCCTGCTTATTTATGTACACCTTAAAACAAGAACAAAAACAAGCTGCTTATTTTAGAAGTAAAATTTATTTACACTCATCCTAAAAATTCATGGTATATTCATCCATAAAGAACTCATGCTATGTTGAAGGTACTTTGCTGGTGACTGGGAATACTGCAGTGAAACATAACTGACCCTTTGACAGCACTTGCTGTTTGAGAGGCACTGTCCTAAGCCCCTTTACATAGACAAGTATTAGCTTAGTTGTGCCTCACAGCAACCCTAAGAGGAAGGTATTTCCCCATTTTACAGAGTAGGGTACTGAGGCATTGAAAGCTTAAGTAACTTGCCCAAAGTCAAAGAAAAACATAATGTGTGTCCTTAGAGTGTGACCATTTTTCCACACTCCTTTAGATTTTGGGGAATATTTTCTTTAGATATAATTCCTAGGGAGACATTCATCTTTTTTCACAGTCAACAACATCCATCCAATAAATATTTATTAAATATTGACTATGTGTGGAGCCCTGGCCTACGTGCTTAGGGTACCTGAGAGAATCAGACACAATTCTTACAATTTAATAGAAGGAGTAAAAGCGTTAATGGATAAGTTGAAAAATGTGTTACAAGTGTCAGAAGTGGATGGGGATTTCAGTGTGGACACAGAGGGAGCAGTGTGGCCTCCTGAGCCAAGGAAAGGTGTTCGTTCAGGAAAGACTTCCCAGAGGGGTGGCATGTGCATTCCAGGCAGAGCGAGCAGCCCTGGAAAATGCTGAGAAGAGGTACGCAACAGTGATGTGTGCCTGAAACTCAGGTGGTTCTGTGTGATCAGAGCAGAACTTCCCGACCCTCCGTGTGGTGGCATGTGCGAATGTGGATTTGCAGCACACTGAAGGGAGCTGCCTGCTGTGCATGGCTAGAGGTGATGGGCAAGGATCCCTGCTGCTGCCCAGGTGCCTGGGTTAAAAGTGTCCATGCCTTGGCACACCTGTAGCCCATTCAAATTCAGATCACAGGGTGTGAGCAATTAAAGTAGGAGAGGCAGGCAAGAGCCATAGTACGCAGGAGGTCATATACTATGCTAAGGAACTGGATTTTATTTTGTAGGTAATGCCCCACTGTTGAGACTTTTTGGCTAGGAGATGGTATGATCAGCTGTGCTCTTTGGAAAGATTATTCCTGTGGCACTGTGAAAAAGAAATGGGAGGGTGATAAAATCAGAGTTATCGGCCAGTTGGGGATCTTGCTGAAATCCAAGTGAAAAATGATGAAGGCCTGTAGTAAAGATAGATGAAGAGAATGTGAGTAGAACTTGGTTACTAAGTAGTTATGAGGCATAAAAGAAAAGGGGAACTCAGGATGGATTCCCTGATTTTGTGTTTGCATGATGGGCAGTGCCATTCACCAATTCTGTGCATAAAAGAGGAGGAGCAGGTTGGCATCGATACGACTTTTGTGTCTTAAATTGATATAAGCTGCCTGTGTGATAGCCAAACAGAGGCATCCATTTAGCAGTTGGCTCTTTGTGGCTGGAACTGAGCAGTGAGGTCTGGGAAAGGGACTTGGATGCATGAGTCACTGGCATCTGGGTGGCAGTAGAAACCAATGAGCAATTGAAATTGCCCAGAGGAAAAGGTAGAGTATGGAGAGGGACTGACAGAATCTTGGGAGGATGGAGAAGAGAGAACTTCCAATGATACAAAAAGAAAAAAGAAAAATAAGAAGAAAGAGAGGGAAACTAGAGAACAAAGGAGTCAGTGCTGCAGATGTCAGGGAGGTTAAGTGGGGTGACCAACCAAACCTGGATTGAACATTTAGCCAGAGTGGTTTCAGAAGAGTTGAAGAGTGAGCAGAAGATGGACAAAAATGATGGTAGACTGTTTCCCAAGAAATTTGGTTGTAAAGGAGGAAGAAGAGTAGCTAAGAGGGATATATAAGATCAAGGGAGGATTTACTCATACATATTTACAGGCCACTGAAAAGGATTTAGTCCAGAGCGAAGGAAAAGCGAGTGGGCGCATCTCCCCTAGGTATGCAGGGAAGGGGGTCTTAGAATGGGTGGAAGGACCCCTCTGCATCTGAGACTGAAGGGAAAGAAAGCAAGAACCAAGTGGGGAAGTTCCTACCTGACAGGAGAGTTTTCTCGGGGAAGTGGTAGGAGGCCAGATTGTCTGCTGAGGAGGGATGAGGATGGAAGTAGAGGCAGGAGTGGGGAATGGGAGAATGTATGGAGCGAGAGGCATCTTAAACAAAGTAGGGAACAGTGCTGAGGACTCTGTTGAGGACAGAGGCATGAAGGAGCAGTACCAGTAACTTTCTGTGCAGTTCTCTTAAGCTACCTTGGCTGGGTGATAAGGCAGGGAGGCAGGTGATTGGATCAAATCCTTGCCTGATAAAAGTAATGTTAGGAGTTGGTACAGAAGGTGCATCAGATAGATAGGGACTAAGAGTGTCGAGGATACTGGCAGGAGTGATGCTTCCAGGGTGTCAGTTGAATGGGGAGGATGGACCAGGAGAAAAGGCAGATGTCTCAATGAGATGAAAGCTCTTCTGGGGGAGGGTAGTGGGAAGGGAAATTGTGACCCTGGATTGGTGAATTGGTGGTGAATCTTCTAGAGAAGATAATACTAACGTCCATGGTGTGGCCATGGGAGAGACTACTGAAGAGGCGTCCGGGGCATGGGTCTGGGGGAACTGGATGGATTGCCCACGTGAAGGCCACCTAGGACTTGGCATTGAGACTATGAGCCAGTAGTCTCTTGATGAGTGAGGGGCCGTGATTGGAAGGACTGTGGTGACAGCAGCAAGGAGAAGGAGAGCCATATAGCATGGATCTTAAAGGAGGTGGGCTTCACTTTTGTTTTTGTTCTTCTGTGGTCTGGAAGTGGCAAAGGGAGCTAGTACCCCTCCAAGCCTGAGCTGGGTGCTGTGGGAGAACAAGCAGCCTCTTTTCAAGAGGAGGACTCTGAAGGACTCAACCTGGGGATAGCAGGTCACACATACGTGGGGTTTTGGACAAAGAATTAGACTGAATCTGATAAGGTAATTTCATCTGGAAGATTTTTTGTCTATAATTAACACTTTGAAACTCGATCTTCCTAAAATTTCTCCCATTTCATGTAATTTAGGTGTGTTTATCATTTAACCCTCAAAGCACATTGGTGGCGACTGGAAGTATGGACACAACAGCCAAATTGTGGGACATTCAGAATGGCGAGGAAGTTTACACCTTAAGAGTATGTCAATAATTTTAATAAGCCTGTTATTTGTGTTCATTCTTATTTGTGTTTTTGTTACAAAATGAGCTCTAAGTTGGAGGTTGTTGAGTTGCTGGTTTTCAAATTTTAGTGGTGAAAGAGTGTTCCTACTGGTTTCCTGGCTATTCCAAAAGACTTAGGTGGAGGTGCTGGGGAAGTCCAAGGAGCTTTTTATTTGACTAACTTTAGTCTGCAAAACACATAAACTATATCTTAGAACCCATCACCATCTCTCTGGCTGAAAGGAAAGCAGGTGGAGGCTGGCACTTTTGGAAGAGGCAGAACTGGAGAACCATGCCAAGAGAATCCTTAAAGCAATGACTGTGAGCACACTCTCCTCTGCCTGCTGGTCTTTCAACCATCCTGTATCACGAAGTCTGAAATGACAGAGGGGCAAGTGACCAGAGGGGAAAAGGCCCACAGAGTGAGTGCTGGTGGGGCGTGCCCTTGTGTGTCACCACCATGCGCCCAGCACCTCCCCGCCACCTGCCACTCTCCCTTTCCTCCCACCCTCCCCTCCTCCCACCCCAGCCCAAGTCACCGCAACAAAACTAGAGTGACCCTATGTTGTAATCAGCAGGAACAGCCGGATGGGAAATTCAGTTTCCTTGTCCTTTCAAAATTATAAATACATTTTTAAAAACATGATTTGTTTCCTCAGCTTTTTCTAAGAAAGTTAAAACATGGACTGAAAAAGAAAAAAAATCACCATTTTAAAATAACAGTAATGGCTTTTCTTTCTTAAATCTGAGTATCTAGCATTATTAGTGTAAGTATACTCTTTCTGTTCTCAGTTCCTTTTTCTTAAATCATTACTATCTCTTCTTTCAGGCAAATGTGCAGGGAAAGGCCCCCATTAATGCCGCACTTTCAACTAAAATGACCCCTTTTACAGACGTGCCTAAGAGCACTCTATGGGAGGGGTCCTGTTTGGCACACCTGTCTGCGCCAGAGAGTGCATTTGTTTTGTGTACTTAGAATTCGAATATTCAACTACATTTCATTTTGTCCTTGGAAATCAATCAGAAAAATCAAGTTATAATTCAACTTTTCTAATTCTTTGTATTATTTAAAAATATACTTATGTTAATTTACTAAAATAATGAAGGAATCAAGGGATATATGTACTCCAACCAGGATCCCCTTATCACAGTTCGAGAATCTGCTGTGGAGAGTGGTTTCTTCCCATTGTCTTACAGTTTGATTCACTAACACTAGACGGTAACCAGCTGAAAGTCAGGCCAAAGGCAGGAATTTATCAATCGATTTCATGTCAAGTTATCCTAATAATTTCCTTTTTAAAAGTAATTAGTTTTATTTTATACACTATTTACTTTTACACACACTATTTACTTTTACATGTTATTAGCCCATGGAGTCCCCTGCTCTGTAGTGTTTCCAAGGCAATGTAAAGGACGTCCTCTAGTTTCCCCAAATACAAGCTCTTTCTTTTGTTTTTAATCAACATTATTAAGTTAAATGAACTAGCTGTGTGTAAGTCACCAATTTTTAGTAAACTCACAGAATTGTGCAGCCATTACCAAAACCTAGTTTTCAAACCTTTCCATAACCCCAAAAAGAACCCTGCGCCCACGTGCAGACACTCCCCATCCTCACCCCAGCCAACCGCTGACCTCCTTTCCTAGAGCTCAGCCTTCTCCAGCATTTCCTTTTAGACTATGATATTGTACACTTGCAGAAATTGTTTTATCTGCAGGTATACTTGACAGTATCTGCTCTTTTTCTAGGGACATTCTGCCGAAATCATCTCCTTGTCATTTAACACCTCAGGAGACAGAATCATCACGGGGTCTTTTGATCATACAGTTGTAGTGTGGGACGCTGATACTGGAAGGTAATTCTTAGTTCTTAAGAATTGTTTTAAACTGGATTGGGGGGTTCAGAAAACCCTCTGTTATTTTTTAGTTTAAGCTACTATCTTTTAACTCTGTTTTGGATTCCATAAAAATAGGACATATTGAAAATGTAAATTAATTCATTCTTTAATGATATTTCTGATTCACAAAATATGTGCATTCTTTGAATTCTGAGCAAATAATGACAAATAGCAACATAAAAGGAGAATGTTAGCAATAGTCTGGTTATATAGCTATTATTTATTCCACGGATAATCAGATTTCAATGGCTTGTCATTATGTTAGGCATGAATATCATGTATAAATAAAAACTCTTAGTTAATTTCCCAAACCAATTTAGTCCAAGAACTTCAATTTCCTTCCTAATGATTTTTGGTCCTAGTTGCTAGGAAGTTAACTAAATTAGCATATTTGTGTTGGAAAAGTCTACTCTTGGATTTGTCTGTGATTTAATAGAGGGGCTAATTATCAGGGGTGCCAACCAAGATGTATGCAACAAGAAATGACAGAGGAAGAAGGACCTTTCAGTTACTTGATGTGTGATTTCTGAACAACCAGGGGTGCACTCATCCGGTGTAAGAATACTTCTTACCGGCTTTACTATTTGTTACCCATTTCTTTTTGAAATGTTGCCTTAAGTAGCATTATTTTGATAGTTTAAAATCTAAGTACATTTTTGTTGAAATGAAGTTATTTATTTATTTATTTAGTTAGTTTTTGAGACAGAGTCTCGCTCTGTCACCCAGGCTGGAGTGCAGTGGCGTGATCTCGGCTCACTGCAAGCTCCGCCTCCCGGGTTCACGCCATTCTCCTGCCTCAGCCTCCCAAGTAGCAGGGACTACAGGCGCCCGCCACCACGCCAGGCTAATTTTTTGTATTTTTAGTAGAGACGGGGTTTCACTGTGTTAGCCAGGATGGTGTCGATCTCCTGATCTCGTGGATCCACCCACCTCGGCCTCCCAGAGTGCTGGGGTTACAAGCGTGAGCCACCGCGCCCGGCTGAAATGAAATTATTAGTAGCTTGTTTTTGAGCAATAGTAGAGCCATATTTGTTTTGTCATCAAATATATTATTTTGTAAAAACCAAAATTTAGATTAGCTTACACAGATGGGCTTGGCCTCATTATTCATGTGCATGTACTGAAGTAAGATATCTTTCACTAGTTTTAATTATTTTTGTGTTGTAGGAAGGTAAATATCTTAATTGGTCATTGTGCTGAGATTAGCAGTGCCTTATTCAATTGGGATTGCTCTCTAATATTAACTGGCTCTATGGACAAAACCTGCATGGTGAGCTAAATAAATAAATATCTTTGCTTTATATTGTGTCTATACTCTTTACTGTGTCAGATATCCATTGTAACATTAACAAATTTCAAAGGTGATAAAAATTAAGATATTAATTTACAACTAATAATTGGTAATTTTTAAAATTTCAAGTTTTGGATTTTCCAAATTTGAAGGAATTGTCATGTAGTAAAGCAATTTGAATTGCTTCAAGTATATTAAATATCTTATTTGAGAAGGCATTTTATTTTTATTTAATATCCCACTGTTCATTTATAGAACTTCAATTAGTAGAGTGACCCTCAAGGAGCCTCAAACACAGTGTTTCCTTGTCCCTAAGTTTCTACACTTAAAAAATGGTTACTAAGAGATTATACTATGGAATTATCATTTGTTTATGTAACAAATATAATCTTATAATGTACTTTCCATTTTCTGACGTTGTAGTTTTATATCAAGCTCCTAATCATTTGACGTCCTTCCTATAAAAAGAGCACAACTCTTCACCAACCAGTAAAGCATACACGTTGAGATATTTTTTCTTTCTTCAGTGTAGTGGCAGATTCTAAATGTCTGACTTTGGTTTTCTCGTGACTAGAGTGTGCCTTGCTTGATGGTTGGCTGTGGTCTCTGGTCATGAATCAAAGTAAATCTAACTGAACATGCGAGAATTACACAAGTGATTTTTGCACAGTTATTTAACCAGCCATAAGCATGTCATGAAGACCACTGACCATCTTCACACTTTAGACAGAAAGTCATAGTCTTTTTTTGTTTTGTTTTTTGTTTCTTTTAATTGTAGCTGTGGGATGCTACAAATGGAAAATGTGTGGCAACCTTAACAGGCCATGATGATGAAATACTAGACAGCTGCTTTGATTACACTGGAAAGCTTATTGCAACTGCTTCAGCCGATGGTAGGTGATCTCTTCATTCTTTTAATTTTTGGAGAGATTTATGCTTTGCTCGATAACCATGCATAATTCTACACTATGGGTCATTTCTTTGATGACCAGCTATGATAAAAACCATGTCTCATCTCTATGGTGACCATGTATGGCACAATAGTGTGTCTGTATCATATAGCTGATAACAACATGTAATGTTATACAATGTCTGTGTCACCTCCTAGATAACGAGGTATATGAGGTCTTTGCCATCTTCTTAATATCTGTATATGATGCTATATTCTGGGTCATCTCTCTTATTATTATTATTATTATTATTATTATTATTATTTTGAGATGGAGTCTCACTTTGTTGCCCGGGCTGGAGTGCAGTGGTGCGATCTCGGCTCAACGCAACCTCCGCCTCCCAGGCTCAAGCAATTTTCCTGCCTCAGCCTCCTGAGTAGCTGGGAATACAGGCATGCACCACCAAGCCTGGCTAATTTTTGTATTTTTAGTAGAGATGCGGTTTCTCCATGTTGGCCAGGCTGTTCTTGAACTCCTGACCTCAGGTAATCCACCTGCCTTGGCCTCCCAAAGTGCTGGGATTACAGGCGTGAGCCACTGCACCCAGCTTCCCTGATGATTACATATGTTACCCTACGTTGGCCTTGTCAACTTAATTGCCATCAATGGTGCTATAATCTCCTTTATAACCACATGTGCTGTTCCACTATGTCTACCGCATCTTTGTGATAAGCGTACATAATGCTATGCTATACACTGTCTCTTTGATTACCACTGTGATTCTACACTATGTGTCATCTTATTGATAACCATATATGGTGCTATCCTAGGTGTGCTTCAATCCTGTGACAGTCACATGCGACACTACACTATATCTGTCATCTCCCTGTTGCTCACATGTGACATGATATTGTGTCTGTCTTATCGCCTAAGGATCATGTTTATTTCTACACTGTATCTGCATCATCTTGTTGAAAGTTGCATATTATGCTACACTGTGTTTTCATCTACTCCTTTAAAACCACATTTGATGCTGGGCCATATCTGCATCATATTCTTGATAATCATATGTGATGCAAAACCATGATCATCTTGCTGACAAATATGTATGATACTAACACTCTGTCCACATCATCTCATTGAAGCCACATGCAATGCTGTATGATGTTTTTATTATCTCAGTGACAACCATCTGTACTGGTGTACTATGCATGCATCATGTACTGGATAACATTTTATGATACTGAACAAGTCACTCCCATGACAACCATATATGATGTTATATTATGTGTCATCTCTTTGACAAACATATGTGATGATTCATTGTTTCTGCACTATTTCCCTGGCAAGTATTTATGATGCTACTCTATGTCTTCAGCATATTCCTGACAAACGTGTTAACACTATATAATTTCTACATTATCTCCCTGACAATTTCCTATTTTACACTAAACTATGTCTACACCATATCCTTGATAACCACATGGTACTATACTATGTCTCCATCATCCTATGTCTCCTTGGCAAGCATATGTGATGCTATACTAAGTCTATGTCATATCATGACATCACATACCATGCGTGATGCTATTCTACGAGGCATAGAATATGAAGTATGAACTATGTGTCATCTTCCTGAAGATACAGATGATGCTAAACTACATCGACACCGTCTACCTGATGACCACGTATGAAGCTACACCAAGTGTGTGTTATCTATCTGATGACTGCATATGATGCCATATTGTATCTATGTCATGTATCTGACTACTATGTTTAATTTACACAGTGTTTTTTATCCTCTTTATAATAGTGTATGATACTATACTGTATCTTTATCCAATTATTTATAACCATGTATGATACTATTCCATATCTTAGTATTTCTTAGAAATCCATGTATGATGCTATAGTATTTATACCTCATTGCCCTGGCCAACATGTCTGCAAGGTCCACTATATCACATCACCACCTTAGAAAGGTGGTGATATTATCTATCTATCTATCTATCTATCTATCTATCTATCTATCGATCTATCTATCTCCTATTGGTTCTGTTTTATACTATATATAATTTTATGTATTTTTTATGTTATATATTTGTACATTTTTATATATTATATATTTATATGTATTACACTATATATACTATATATAAATTCTGTTTATACTATATATAGTATATAACCAATAGTATATAAATACACACACATATATATATAGTATATAACCAATATTATATAAGTATACACACACACATATTTATATATGAAGGCTGAGAAGTCTTGCCATACGCCATCTGCAAGCTGGAGAATCAGGAAAGTCAGTGGTATAATTCAGTGTAAGTCTGAAAACCTAAAAACTTGGGGGGACCAATGGTGTAACTCTTAGTCTGAGGCCAAAAACTTGAGAGAACTGAGGAGGGCACTGGTGTCAGTCTTGGAGTCTGGGGATCTGAGAACCAGGAGCTCTGATGACTGAGGGCCAGAGAAGATGGATGTCCCAGCTCCAGAAGAGAGAATTTCATCCTTCCTCCACCTTTGGTTGTATCTGGGTCCTCAATGGATTGGATGATGCCTGCCCACATTGGTGAGGGTGCCTCTTTTTTCCTCAGTCTAACACCCTCGCAGACACACCCAGAAACAATGTTTTACCAGCCACTTGGGTATCCCTTAACACAGTCAAGTTGACACATAAAATTAACCATCACAATGCCACACTGTGTCTGTGTATATGACACTATATGACACTATACTATATCTGCATCATCTCCCTGACAACCAAATACAATGTCGAGATGTTTCCGAGGTATCCTAAAACATGTGTTATGCCTACCTTATTCTTTGGTAGTCATATGTGAAGTTGTACTATGACAATTTCCTTGATGATCATGTATGATACTATATAATATATGCATCATGGCCAGGTATGGTGGCTTATGCCTGTAATTTCAACACTTCGGGAGGCCAAGGTGGGAGGATTGCTTGAGGCCAGGAGTTTGAGACCAGCCTGGGCAACATAGAGAGACCCCGTCTCTACAAAATATTAAAACAAAAATTAGCAGGTGTGGTGGCATGCACCTGTAGACCTAACTACTCAGTAAGCTGAGGAAAATAACTTGAGCCCAGGGGTTCAAGGTTACAGTGAACTATGATTATGCCACTACACTCCAGTCTGAGTGACAGAGTGAGACCCTGTCTCCTTGATGAATATATTCGTTGTTGAACACACACACACACACCCCTCATATTCTAGACAGCGATATGTGGTGTTACATTATTTGAAATGTATTGGACAATGATGTGTGATGTTATATTATTACTATATCACCCCTTTAACAACCCCATAAGATGCTATATGTTACTTTGTACTATTTCAGCATCATATTCATAATAACCATTTATTACACTAGGCTACAACTAATCTCCAGGACCTACAAATGTGATACTACATTATGTCCATGCCATTTGGAAAACAGGGTATGATGATACAATATTTTTGCGTCACTTCCCTGACTACTATTTATGATGCTGCAATATGTCTGCTTCATTTTCATGATAAACACCTGTGGCATTATAACATATCTTTGTCAAATCCATGGTATCTTCATATGACACAAAATTATATGTCATCACCCAGATACTTTTTTTTCTGCATCCAATCATCCATGAGACCCTGATGTCTTGTATGACACTATGCTATGTGTCATCTCCCTGATAACGTATAACACCGCCCTATATCTGCATTATCTCTCTGACAAGCTAAGTAAGCTTATACTATTTTTTGAGCCATATCCTTGACAATTGTATATGAAGCTATACTATGTCTCATCATTTTTTGACAATGGATGAAACTATACTATGCTTGCATATATTTAAGAATCATGTATAGTTATATATATGTATACACATATATATGTGTATATATACATACATACATAATATGTGTATATATACATATATTTTATATATATGTGTGTATATATAAACATATATACATATATACATGTTTATATATACACATGTATATATATAAAATTATACATGATTATAAATATTATATATATTACATTCTGAGATACTGGGAATTAGGACTTCAACATATGAATTTTAAAAGGACACAATTCAGCATATAATAGCACATATGACATACTGTGTGTGCTGCTTCTGCCTGAAGACTGCATATTATTTTATGTTTTTATCATCTTCTTGAAACCACTTATATTACACTGCAACTTCATCATGCCCTGTACAAAGGGCTGTGCTATACCTTATGGGTGACATGGCCTAGTTATTTAAGGATGATGCTACAATATGTTTACTTTGTCTCCCTGATGATCATTTTATTTGTAAGAACATGTTTTCATCCTCTCCTTGGCAACAACTTATAATTTCTCCACTATGTCTGTGTCATTGCCTTGATAACCACAGGTACTCTTTCTGTATCATCTTTCTGACTACCACATATGATGCTGTATAACGCATGTGTTATATCCCTGATATCCACATGTGATGCTATCTTATCTCTTACCTCTCTTTAGGACCTTTATGAGATTACACTATGTCTACGTCATCTCCCTGATGGCCACAAATGGCAGCTACATTACATATGTGCCATCTCTCTGACACATATGCCCCTATACTGTCGGATTCATCTTTCTCATGACCATATATCCTGCTTCACTATGTGTAGATCCTTTCATGACAACAATTTTTGGCTCTGTGCTGTGTCTGTGTGTCTATACTGTGCTACACTATGCTCTACTCTTCTATGCCATACCATGCCATGCTATACTGACTTATGTGTGTACATTGTCTTTTTTGGAACCAAGTATAATGTTACATTCTGCCTCGTCTCCATGGTCAACATGTGTGATGTTATGCTATATCTATGTCACCTTCTTTCTCTTTTTCTTTTTTTCTTTGAGATGGAGTCTCGCTCTGTCGCCCAGGCCGGAGTGCAGTGGCACGATCTTGGCTCACTGCAACCTCTGCCTCCCAGGTTCAAGCGATTCTCCTGCCTCAGCCGCCCGAGTTATGTCACGTTCTTGGTAATCATGTTTGATGTTATCTGGTGTGTTCATCTCTTTGATCACTGGATGTGATGCTAAACTATGCCTGTGTCATCCGCTGTCAACAATATGTTATGCTACATGCTGTGTTCCTTATCTTCTTGATGATCATATATAATTCTGCACTGTCTAGTATGTCTGTTTCATATCACTGGAGGTCTGGACATTGCTACACTTTGTCTTCGTCATCTCAGTGATGACCGCCTATTGTGCTTCATTTGTATTCTTCATTTCCTTGAAAACAAAAATGTTTTCCTATGTCTGTGTCACCTTGTTGAAAACCATACATAAGCTATACTGCTGTCATCCCCTACCTGTTAATCATGTAGGATGGTATACTCTGGGTTATCTCCTTGATGATCATATAAAAAGCTGCCATGTGTCTGCAATGATAAACATGATAATTGTGGATTGTGCTCTCATATGTTTGCATCTATATGTCTTAGACAACTATGTATGCTACAATATCACTCCAAATCTCCTTGGCAACCATATATGGTGCCACATTTTGGGTTCTATCACTGATGATCATGTTTGATGCCCCATCTCTGACAGCTATATGTTGTACAATATTATCACTGCTTATAGCATCATAAATGCTACAAAGGAGTTTGTAACATTTGGCAAGCATGTATATTGCTAAACTATTTCTCCGTCATCTCCTTTACAATCGCAATCATGTATAAGTCTGTACTATATCTGAATCATCTCCTAGATAACAAAGTGACATGCAATTTTAGGATTCATCTTTCAGAACCACACATGAGAAGATCATCTTCTTGATGATGATTTGTGACACTATCCTTTGTTTGGGTCTTGATATCACCACATATTGTGTTAAAACATGACCACATAATATCTTTCATATCCACATGTGATGTTATATTATGTGTACTTCATTTCCTTAATAACTATAGATGATGTACTAAGTTATTGCCTTTATAATCATGTGTTATATCTCCCTATTTCTGAGTCATCACCTTGATAACCACATGCGACATTATACTGTGTGTTTCATCATGTTGAAAATCACGGATAATGCTTTTCTCCTTGATAACCACATATTATGCCTGATATTTATATGGACCAGCTCCTTTGTGACATTTATGATGCCATAATATAGGTTACTTCCATGAGGAAAACCCACAGTGCTACATTCATGTATGTCATCTCCTTGATATTCATGTATAATGCTATCCTGTGTGCCATTTTAAAATTCCCATATGTGATGGTACTCTACATGCACATCATCCCACTGATAACCATGTGATACTATACGTGTGTCATCTCCTTGGCACTATGTATGGTTCTAAAATCAATCTTTGTAGAATCCTTGTACACCACATATAACCCTGCACTATGCATATGTCATGCTCTTTATGGTCACTAAGATGCGACAGAGTCTCTGTCATCTCCCTGATCATCATGTATGACATTAAAACATGTCTACACCTTCTGCCAGAAGACAGTCATCCTATGTATCTATCTGTCTGTCTGCCTATCTACATCTATCTATCTATCTATCTATCTATCTATCTATCTATCTATCTGTCATCATCATCATCTATCTATCTAATCTATTGAGAGAGTCATATATCTGTATCTCTCTCTCTCTTTCTCTACATTAGGTCTACTCTTGTTCCTAAAGGCCTTTATAATGCAACAATATTTCTGTGGCATTTCTTTGATAAACACATAGGACCTCACATCACATCTGTGTCTACCTCATTTGTTTGATAACCATGAGTGATGCTGTACTATGTCTGCACCACCTCCTTGATAAACAAATATGGTGCTATAATATGTCTTCATCATCTATGATCCTGTACTGAGGATTATCTTATATTTTAGGTCATTTCTCTGATCATAAGATATGATGCTACAATATGTCTGCATCTTAAACTTGATAACCGTGGCTGGTGCTATAATACTATAAGCACCATCTCCTTGATAACCACCTATGATGCTATACTATGTATACCAAATCTCCTTTACAACCATTGACGATCTATGCCATTTGTCACCACTTTGATTACTACTTATGATTCTACGCTGAGCCATCATACTGATATCCATATATGATGCCACTCTGTGTCATCTCTTTGAAAACCATGTATGATGCTACACTCTATGCACCTTATATCCAAGAAGATTACATATGATGTTACACTAGATTATGTCATCTCCCTTATGCCCACATTTGGCATTGTGTTGTCTGCCTCATCTCACTGATGATCACTTATGAGGATACATGATGTCTACTTCATTGTCTGCATTAACATGTATTGTGCTGATTGTGCTGTGTCTTATCAGAGTCATCACCTTGAAAACCACCTATGATGCTACATGTTTTCATCACCATCTTGAAATTTATGTTGCATTCAATATGATATCTGTCTTAGATAATGTTGCACTAATATATGTCATCCCTTTGCCAATCAGATGATATGTTTGCATTATTGATAATCATATATATTTCTAGGCTATAGGCCACCGTAACGACTACATATCATGCTATACTATGTCTGTATCATCTTTTAACATACTACATATGTTGTTACATTATGACTTTTTCACCTCCTTGAGAGCCATGTATGATACTGCTGTACTATGGCTAAACTCCCTGATGATAGTGATGCTACATAATGTCTGCATCATACCCTTGAGAAAAATATATGGTGCCACACTCTGTCTGCATCATAATTTTATTACGGTATAGTATGGTGTTATGGTATAGTATTACTGCAGCACACTTTGATAAATATATGATGCTCTGCTTTTATTCATGTTGTGTAGTGATGTAAACTATATCTGCATCCTTTACTTGATGATGATATATGATGCTATACTATGATTTTATTATTTCCACAGTATTCTCAAATGACAATCTATTATGGGTCATCTTTTTGATGATAATGTATGGTGTTACTCTATGTATGTGTCATCAACTTAAGTACCATGTATATGCTGTTCTATATTTGCCTCTTTTTCTTGATATGCATAAAGTATGCTATTTTATGGGTCAGTTTCCTGATGAGCATGTTTGATGCTTGAAGATGTCTGCATTATCTCTTTGAACACCAAGTGGGATTAATACTGTAACTGTGTCTTTTCTGCAATGACCCTGTGTGATGCTAAACTATTTCTGTGACACCTCCTTGACAATAACCTCTGATAATCATCTCCTTGAGAATGATGTGTGATGCTGTAACATACCCTGTCTGTAGTAACTCCTATGATACTAGACTCTATTTGGGTCTTCTTAATAACACTGAATATATGTACTATGTTTCATCTCACTACTCCCGGTTATTATGCTACAATATAATTGTCTCTGTCAACCATATGTGATGCTATCTTATGTGTCATATCCTTAATAGCCATATATAATGCTACACTGTATCTACTTCCTCTTCTTGCTAACCACATGCAATGTTATACTATTGTCTATATCATGTCCTTGAAAATTCCTTATGATATTGTGCTGTAGTTCATCTCATTTAGGACAATTTAGAATGCTACAATGTTTGTGCCATCACCTTGAAAGTTACATGTGATTATACATTATTTCTGCATATTTTCACGATAGCTATTTTATCAGTCACATATTTCTAATAAACATCTGTGATATTTAAATCTTTGTGATTTCCCTGACAACCATGTATGATGCAACATTATGTCTTCATTGTCTTACTGAGACCCTGTATGACTATTACCCTGAAAATAATGTACTGCTACACTATATCTAATATGTAATCATCTCCTTGACAACCACTTATGGTTATATACTATGTCCGCATTGTTTTTAACAGCAGTACATTAATTTATACTATGTTTACATCAATTTAAAAATACTTATGCATGATATTATGAGTAATGTCACTGATGACAGTATTTGATGCTGCAAGATATCTGTGTTATCACCTTGACAACTATATATGGTGCCACACTATATGTGCAAAATCTGCTTGAGAAGTACATATGATGCTGTTATGACTGCATTATCTCTTTGATAACTATGTATGATGTTTAAACCAAGGTCATTCTCTTTGATAGTCACATATTATGAATGTCAATGTGCATGTCATCTACCTGAAAACCAAGTATGATGCTATACTATTTCTCTGTCATCTCCTTGATAACCTCGTAGAGTGCTATACTATTTTGCATCATCTTCTAGACAATTACACATGATAATCATGGATATGTATCATATCCATGATGGCCATGTATACTATATTATTTGGGTATAATCTTCTGTAGTCCACATATGACCTGCGAAGTCTCCATTATTTTCTTGATGATCATATATGATGCTACACTATGTCTTTTTCATCTACTTGAACTTGACAATGATCACACATCAGGCTATACTATGTCTGCATTATCTCCTTTAAATCCTCATATGATGTACAGCATGTCTACGTTAACATTCTGACTCCTGTGTAGATACTACTATACATCTGGATCATCTTACTGATGATCATGTATCATGCTACACTGTGTATGTGTCAGCTCTGTAATTCTGACCTATGTCTGTATAATCTCCTTGTCGACAATGTATGACACAACGCTATATCTGCATCATCTCCTTGATAACCATATTTGACCCTACACTACGTTTGTGTCATCTCTCTGACCACATGTGACATTAAGCTATGTCTGTGTCATCTCCCTCATGACCACACATGACACTACTCTATCTATCTATCTATCTATCTATCTATCTATCTATCTATCTATCTATCTATCCATCCATCCATCCATCCATCCATCCATCTATCTATCTATCCATCTATCTAATCTATCTATCTATCTATCTATCTATCTATCTATCTATCTATCTATCTACTTTTTCTTCTTCATTGGAATTATTCTGAAGGCTGATTTTTTTGTTTCTTTAGTTGTATCCCTATCTGTAAAAAAATTACAGTGTTGCAGGCCATATTATTTCTGAGTTTTGTGAAGTTTGGGCATATAGTTTTATAAAATTTAGAATGTAGATCTATGAAGCACATTCTCTTTCACGTTATTGACTCTGAAACCAAATTGATCACTTCCCTTTAAGGCTTTTGAAATGTCCAGCTGAATTTCAAGTTATATATTTTTTAATTACATTAATTCTAAAATGGCAGGTTTTATCATTTTTTGTACTTCCTCATGAGGTTGACATTGTCAGAAAGGCAAGTAAAAAATTTATTACGATATTTTACTTTTCCCTGGATTCACATCAAGTACCTAAAATTTTGTATCCTTGCTATATTTTACTACTATGTAATGCTATAATTAGAGATTTAAAAAAGCAGTCTTCATCTGGCAAGGCAAACTATAACTTTTCTTCTAACAAAAATTTTACTTCTCATGTTTTTCTCTTTCAATGCTTATTTATTTAACTTATTCATCCTGTACTTATAAGGAAATATCCATAGTACTTATTCCATCCATTTCTCCATCCATCCATCCATCCATCATCCATCCATCATCCATCCATCCATCTATCCATCCATCCATCCATCCATCCATTTCTCCATTCATCCATCCATCCATCCATCCATCCATACTACAGCTATTTATTGAATGGCTAATATATGCTTGGCACTTTTGGTGCTGGAGGCAGAGCAGGAACAAAGCATTCTATTAGCTTTTTCTGTGGAAAAGGGTTTTTGAAGCCTGTTTTTTGCCTGTTGAGTAGCGGCTGATGCTCCTTCTTGGGATGTTCCTTGTGCACCTTGCAGAAACTCAGACTTACCCCTAGTGTATCATGCTGGTCTTGCTGCTTATTTCATCACCTGCTTCTTGAAACTTGCTCTAATTCCTCTTTTTCTCTTAAAGTTTTTTCTTTCTGGATTCCTGTTTCTTGCTCTCTTTTCTACCTTGGAATACATTATTTCTTCTAATAAGCTCAGGGCTAGAGAGGAGCTCCCTCTCATCCTCTCCTACAATGGGACCAGAAGGAATTTACAGTATTAAGTATCTGGCTCTCACCACAGGCAAGAAGATGAACTTAGCATAGAGCTCATGTGTCAGGGGGATATATATTTATACAATGCAAGGTCTTTTATCCAAAGTTCTGTATTTAAGATGAATTTATATATATCCCCACCCCTCTCAAAAAGGAACAGCAAGAATTTTCAGTGCTGCCACAAGAAAATGCATTGCCAAACTGGAAGGCCATGAAGGTGAAATTTCGAAGGTGAGTTGCTTTCTCATTTGGAGGAGTTTATTTACTTTCAAAAAATAAAGAGCAGGGCCCGGGTGCAGTGCCTCACACCTATAATCCAAGCACTTTGAGAGGAAGAGGTGAGAAGACTGCTTGAGGCCAGGAGTTCAAGACCAGCCTGGGCAACATAGGGATGCCTCATCTCTACAAAAGACAAAAGAAGTCAGCTGCGCATGGTGTCACCCACCTGTAGTCCCACCTACTCTGGAGGCTGAGGAAGGAGGATTGCTTGAGTCCAGGAGGTCAAGGGTGCAGTGAGATGTGATTGCACCACTGCATTCCAGCCTGGGTAACAGAGCAAGATCCTATCTAAAAAAAAAAAAAAAAAAAAAAAAAAAAAAGCATGCTCAGTATAAATAGGTCTATTGGAATTGAAGTACTAAGATTTGTTCCATTGTCTCATTTTTTTTTTCTAGAAATCACTTACCTAAAGACTTTATTTTTAACTGTGCCCTCAGACTTAGCATAATAAATGATTTCTAAAACCTCTTAAAAAGTATGGAACAACATTTGCCTCCACTGTCAGCAAAAGCTTTAGTTAGCTGAAAATACTTAATACAGCAATTTAAGGAGTGTGTAAACTGCTTTTCCTGGTTCCGGTAAACACATAAGTTTATGTTGTGCGAAAAATATGCTGTGCAGCAAGTATCAAGTGTTCTGTAAGTTAGATGCAATTGAGGAAGTAGTTCCTGGAAATATGTAAAATTATAATTAAAATTAAATTATACAATTATCCATTTTGAAACTACAAAGCTGTATTTTAGGATTTTGTATAAACTTCCCCCAAAGGATCATTCACAGAGCAGGCCCACCCAGTCAGTGATCTGAAGTTTAGATGTGTCATCAGAACTTCATAGAGTAGGCTAGGACTTGGTGGCTCTCACCTCCCAGCTCAGGAATCCCTTGGTTCCCTGTCTGAGATCAGATTTGTTCCTACTTTGTAAAATATCAGCTTGATGATTTTAGGTTTCTAAAGGCTCCATCTAGACCCTGGAACTCCACCCCATGCTGTACTCTTGGCCTTTCTGCCTCTGCACCTACAGCTGGTGATCATTGCCCTCTGGCTGGTCGGTGGTGGTCTCCAAGGCATGCAGACTATGGCCTCTTCATAAGCTGGGAGGCTTATGGATGGCAGGAGGGGATGGAAAAGTGGGGTGTGGGAGGCAGGATGAGGAGGAAGCCTGGCCCATGTTTCTGAGTGTCTGGCTAGGTAGCTATTGAGACCTCTGGTGTGTCTCCTCCACAAGTAAACATCTATTTTCATGAAAGAGTGAATATGAAGAATTCTCTAGTGCTATTTTATTACATTTTATGCTTTTTAAGTGAACATATTACTTATTGAATTGGCATCTGGTAAGGGTATTTCTTTGGGGTGCAAAGCTGAAGTATTCACTCATTCAGCAAACATTTTAGAGAGTGTCAACTGTGCTGTGCATTGCACAGCCACTGGTAACAGAGTGATAAAAACAGATATGGCCCTGCCCTCCTCAAACCTTCAGTCATTGAGGAGATGGCCCGAATCTCTGTCTTCTGGTGATTAGAGAGGGATGTAATGTGATGCCCAAAGGGATGCAGGACTAACAGGTTCCTTTGATGGTCACTCAGATGCCAACTGGCAACACCTGGCACATGGGAGGCACAGAAGAGTATTTATGGAAAATGCTATACTTGGTGGAGCAGTAGATGGGAACATCCTTTCTTGTAGGTTCTACATTCACTTATTCTATGGCACAGATTAGAGAAGGATCTGTGTGCTTTTTAAAATTAATTATTTATTTATTTATATTTTTTATTATATTTTTTTGAGATGGAGTCTTGCTCTGTTACCCAGGCTGGAGATCAGTGGCATGATCTCAGCTCACTGCAGCCTCCACCTCCCAGGTTCAAGCGATTCTCCTGCCTCAGCCTCCCCAGTAGCTGGAATTACAGGTGTGCGCCACCATCCATGCCCAGCTAAATTTGTATTTTTAGTAGAGACAGGGTTTCGCCATGTTGGCCAGGCGGTCTTGAACTCCTGACCTCAGGTGATCCACCTGCCTCGGCCTCCCAAAGTGCTGGGATTACGGGCCTGAGCCACCGCCCCTGGCCCAGATCTGTGTGCTTTTGACCACCAGGATGACACCAGGGTTTGGCTATGAAGGATCCTGACTCGTGTGTTCATCCCACCAGGGCCCTGTGTCTTTGCGCAGAGAAGGGCATCGTGCATCTTTAGAAAGAAGCTGGGTGGGGAATACTCAAATTATAAGGATGCTTTGGTCTTTATTCTTAGAAATGTGAGGAGTAGGCAATTAAATTTTCTCTCTGGATTTTAATTTCCATATACTAGTCCCTGCAATATTTTTTTCCATCATGAAGAAATTGTTCTATGCAAGAATAAATACCAGACTAGGAAGGTGACATGTGCTTAGTAATGTCTTTTTTTTTTTTTTTTTTTTTTTTTGCTGATAAGAAATGTTTTGGAAACATTACCCAAAGCTTGATCATTTTTCTTTCTCTTTTGCAGATTTCTTTCAACCCTCAAGGGAACCGTCTTCTAACTGGCAGCTCTGACAAAACGGCTAGAATCTGGGATGCTCAGACCGGCCAGTGCCTCCAGGTTCTTGAGGGGCACACTGATGAAATCTTTTCATGTGCTTTCAACTACAAAGGCAACATAGTCATTACAGGTATGGAAGACATCAACACCATAGACTCGTTTTTTCTTGATTGGCTGTTAGAGTTCCCAAGCTGAATACTAACAGGAGTTCATCCCCATTCCCTACCTCTTTTCTGGAGTCACTAGCTCATCTTGGCCTGCCCTCATATTTTCATTATTTAATTTTAGTTTTATGAGGACCTGCAGGAGTGAGCTCTGCCATTGACTGTAGTAAGGCTTTGTGAACTTTGAATTTTATTTGCTCTAGATAAGGTAACAATTTGATAGCCTGCCTTACGGGTTACTAAATTTCCCCAGGTGTTTTCTATCAATTGAATGGTTAATATTTAGTCAGCCAGGCGCATTGGCTCATGCCAACAACCTCAGTGCTTTGAGAGGCTGAGGCAGAAAGAATGCTTGAGGCCAGCCTGGGCAACATAGTGAGACCCCATCTGTACAAAAATATAGAGCATTAGCTGGGCATGGTGGCATGCACCTGTAGTCCCAGCTACTCAGGAGGCTGAGGCTGGGGGAGCACTTGAGCCAAGGACTTGGAGGCTTCCGTGAGCTATGATCAGGCCACCGCACTCCAGTCTGGGTGACAGAGTAAGACCCTCTCTCAAGAAAAGAATTCAGTTTATGTCAGTAAGTGTTGGTAACCAAAACAAATCAGGATCAAAATTCTCCCTAGTTGGCTTTATAGCCCATTAGAGATTTATTCTTTGAGCAGAGTTGTTTTCTCCCCTGCTAAAGCACTAATGTCTAGGGGGAAAAGAACATGTATTAACCATTTTTCAACCATTAACAGTTTATGGTGAATTAATAATATTAGCAACATTTCATAAGAAAAGGGTAGTTTAGATTGTGGAAAGGGGAGAAAAATGACAAGATGATGGTATACTGTTAGTGCAGTGCCTCGAGGGGAGGCCTTGGCAGGGAACGGGTGCCACAGTAGTGTGGAGTACGGTGCCCTAAGTGAGCACAGAAGACCAGTTCTGCCTAAGTACCAGTGATTCTCATTGTGTTGAGCAAATTTAAAAATTACTGGTCTAATAAGTTAAATGCCATAGGCCCAAGGCTGGCTTTACATGTTGGCTAATTAGGGGGTTTCCTTGTCAGATAACTTCAGGGGTGCTGAGAATTATCTCCCCTTACTACCTAAAATGCCTCCCCAGTCTACTTAATCATGGACAGTTTCCAAAATCACAGAGCTTATGAT
This sequence comes from Pongo pygmaeus, assembly GCF_028885625.2. NCBI lineage: Eukaryota > Metazoa > Chordata > Mammalia > Primates > Hominidae > Pongo > Pongo pygmaeus. Next base: position 128,529,806 of record NC_072384.2, read on the forward strand.
CTTCAAAATCTTCAGGCTTATGATTTTCAAGTGTTAACTAAGCTGTAGGTACTTTGAAAGCACCGGAAAATAAGCCATAGATTTTTGTTGTGAACACAATATCAAACCCTTCTCCTTGATGAGAAAAGAGGTGAGGGGCTATGATGCAGGGCACAGGGCGCTCCTGCAGGGAGTGAGAAAGAAGGAAGACCAGCCTTTCCTAGCCCACATTGGCCTCATGTGAGGCTGGCTCTGCAGTACCTCTTCCCTCAACCAGTTATCACAGAAGACCCTGGAGAGTTTAGCAAAAGGATTTTTGTTATTGTGCCTTGCTTTGGTGCTGGCACATACATTCCTGAGCGCTTCTAAGACACCACTGATTAATTTAGTGTATCCCAAAGCACCAAAGTGCTTAACATTGGCTCACTAGACAACAGAGCTTATTAGAATGTGGTGACACTTTTCTCTTGCCATCAATAGGGCAATCACTTTATTTGAAAGATTCTACTCTATTTTCCGAGTGGACCCCAGTGTGATAAACCGCAGGCATTTTGTAGTGGGCTGCCTGAGGCTGGGTTTAGAATCATAAAGCAAATGGCAAAAAAATAGCTGGCATGACCTTTACATTTGTTAAAACATGAAGTGTCATTTTGTGGGATATGGTTTTTATAGGCTTTCCTATTTCCTAAGGCACTCACACTTCTTATACTGATGTTATGTGCCTGGTCCCTGAAGGTGAGAAAACCAGTAGTGCCCACTGATGATGAGAATAACCCCCTAAAATTTTGAAATCTTCCAAAGTGGTATGTCCTGCCTCTTCCTAAGCTTATCACCCAAACCTGGAGATATTCAAAGTTGCTGTATTTCCACTGGATGGTAATGTTTGAGGGGACGGCAGAGGGGATGGCTGAGGTGGCTGCATTCTCAAGTTCTCTCCCATTCTAGGAAGCCATGAATCTTGCTAGTGTAAGTAAGCAGGATGTGTACCTGCTTAATTTACAACTAGCTGGTATCATGAAAAAAAAAAATCACCACTTCAAAAATGCCTGAGCTGCTCAGAGACTCTGCAGCTAGGCGCGGAGAACTTAGCCCGTTTAGCATGTTGTTAATTACCAATGGCCCAGAAAATGTCAACTTGTAGAAAGAGAGAATGAGATGAATGAAATGAAGAAAAAAATAACTCTGTGAAATCTGTTTTATTAGGCAGCAAGGATAATACCTGTAGGATATGGTGTTGACTGAAGGAAGCTTGTCAGTGAGCAACCTTGCTAGCAATGGTAATCAAGAACTGGAACTTCACAGACAGCAGCTCTTTTAATATTTCTTATACTTTCTCTTTTTCTACAAGTCAACTATTTATACAACTGTTCTTTATTTCACGGATATGACCATTAAACATGACAAAGTTATGCCACTCCAATATTATTATTTGATGGCGATGGCAGGACACAGCATAATGTTTGGCTAATGCCACCAGTTATTTCAGTTGTGTTTGTTTTTCAAAAGCATTATGATACTGAAAAAGGAGACTAGAGTAACTGAACAACATGTCTCCTGGATTTTACTTTGAAGCTTATTGTTATAATTTCGGTTGAATAAAGTGTTTGGAGGAAATTCCTTGTACATCTGTATTTATGATGTGTGCTTTTAGGGTGAAGTAAGGGAAATAATATGGATCTTATTTAATAGCAAATATCTTCTGTATTGATACATGGAAAAAATGTTGGCAGGTTTATTTCTAAGGAAGTTAAACAGAATATTCAGGCTATTGCATTTAAAAATCTGGATGGGGCCGGGCGCCATGGCTCACACCTATAATCCCAGTGCCTTGGGAGGCCGAGGCAGGTGGATCACTTGAGGTCAGGAGTTTGAGACCAGCCTGGCCAACAGGGTGAAACCCCATCTCTACCAAAAATACAAAAAAAAAAAAAAAAAAAAATCAGGTGGGCGTGGCGGTGGGGGCCTGTAGTCCCAGCTACTCGGGAGGCTGGGGCAGGAGAATTGCATGAACCCAGGAGGCGGAGGTTGCAGTGAGCTGAGATCATGCCACTACACTCCAGGTAGGGTGACAGAGCAAGACTTCATCTCACACATACACTAAATAAATAAATAAATAAATAAATAAATAAATAAATAAAAAAAAAAAATCTGGGTGGAAAACGATTGAAGTATGAGAGAAAATGATCAAATACCAACCTGAATACTGCTGAAATATTTTAAAATGTTTTTTAAAAGCTTGGTTTGTGTAAAAGTACCCAAATACATATTAAAATTAATGTTAAAAGAAAAGTACAAGCACTAATAAGGCCTGAATCTGAAGCAAGAGAATGCCTGAAAATCTTATAAAATCATTTTTTAAAAAGAGCTTCATTGATACGTAATCAATATATAAAATATTGCATATATTTAATGTATACATTTTCATGAGTTTGGACATATATGATTCCATCATCATAATCAAGGTACTAAATATACTCATCAACTTCAACCATTTCCTTGTGTTGCTTTGTGATTTTTGTTGTTTGTTGGTACAAGCACTTTACATGAGCTCTATCCTTTTAGCATATTTCAAGGTGTATAATACTTTATTGTCAACTATAGGTACTGTGGTGTACAGCAGATCCCCAGAACGTGTTCTAGAACTCATTTTCTTAATAATGCGAATAATACCAATATGGCTGAGTGCTTACCATGTGCCAGTAATGCCCAACCACTTTATGTAGAACATCTCATTTAATCTTCCTAACAACTGTTACAAAGTAGATACAAGCCCTGATTTAAAAATGAGGAAAGTGAGTCCCTGAGAAATTAAGTAATTTGCCAAGGGCATCTGGATATTAGGTGGTGATGTTGGTTTTAGAAACCAGGGATGCTGGCTCCATTACACTGTGTTCTTAAGTAGAAAAGATTTAATCTGGGAGAGGAGAATCAGATGTATAGGTAAGATGAATTGAAGTGAGAATTACTTCTTGGATTATCTATAGATGTTAACCCTCAAGAAGAAAAAAATAAAACAAACACAGGCCGGGTGTGCTGGCTCACACCTATAATCCCAGCACTTTGCAAGGCCGAAGTCAGAAGATTCCCTGAGCCCAGGAGTTCAAGACCAGCCTGGGAAGCATAGTGAGACCCCATCTCTACAAAAAATTTAAAAATTAGCCAGGTTTGATTGTGTAGGCCTGTAGTCCCAGCTACTTGGGAGGCTGAGGTAGGAGGATTGCTTGAGCCTGGGCGGTTGAAGCTACAGTGAGTTGTGATTACACCACTGCACTGTGGCCTGGGCAACAGAGTGACACCCTGCCTCAAAAAAAATAAATAAAGGAAAAAAAAAATTAAGTAAACAAACACAAAAGAAAATAAACCAAACCTTTGTTGGGACTGTTGGGAAGAGGAGGTTCCAATATGATGAAGCCAAGAACTTAGATTGGAGAAAACTTTGCCAAAATTTGGCCACTTCTTTTTTTTCTAAAAGCAAACCTCTTAAGCTTTATTAGTTTTTTCAGCTTTATTGAGGTATAATTGACACACCAAAATTGTATTATTCAAGGTATACAATGTGATATTTTGATATCACAAAATGAAATAATTACCACAGTCAAACTGCTAATTAACAAATCCATCACCTCACACAGTTACCTTTTTCTCCCCTATGGAGAGAATACTTAAGATCTACTCTCTTAGCAAATTTCAAATATGCATTTTTAACTATAGTCATCAAGCTGTACATTAGATCTCTGAAACTAATTCATCCTGAAACTGCAAGTTTGTACCCTTTGACCAGCATCTCCCCATTTTCCCCACTCCTTGACCCCTGTAACCACCCTTCTAGTCCGTTTCTACTGAGTTTTACTTTTAAAAATTCCATATGTGAGATAATATGGTATTTGTCTTTCTTTGTTGGGCTTATTTCACTTTGTCCTCTAGGTCATCCATGTTTTTGCAAATGAAAGAATGTTCTTCTTTGTCCAGGCTAAATAATATTACATATATCTTTATACAGGTGTACCTCATTTAATTGCAATTCACTTTATTGCACTTTTTAAACAAATATTTTACATGTTTATATTACATGTTTTAAACAAATTTAAGGTTTGTGACAACCCTGCCTGGGGCAAGTCTGTCAGTGCCATTTTTTTCCAATACCCTGTGCTCACTCTGTGTCTCTGTGTCACTTTTTGGTAATTCTCACAATGTTTCAAACTGTTGTATCTGTTATGGTGATCTGTGATCAGTATTCTTTGATGTTACTATTATAATTGTTTTGGGGCACCATGAATCATGCCCATATAAAACAGCAAACTTAATAAATGTTGTGTGTGTTCTGACTCCCCCACCAACCAGCCATTTCCCATCTCTTTCCCTTTCCTTGGGCCTCTCTGTTTCCTGAGATGCAACAATATTGAAATTAGGCCAATTAATAACCTTACAATGGCATCTAAGTGTTCACGTGAAGAGTCACATATTTCTCACTTTAAGTCAAAAGCTATAAATGATGAAACTTAATGAGGAAGGCATATTGAAAGCCAAAACAGGCTGAAAGCTAGGCCTGTTATGCCAAATAGCCAACTTGTGAATGAAAGGGAAAAGTTCCTGAAGGAAATTAAAAGTACTGCTCCAATGAACACATGAATGATAACAAAGCGAAACAGCCTTATTGCTGATATGGAGAAAGTTTTAGTGGTCTGGACAAAAGATCAAACAAGCCACAATATTTCCTTTAGCCAAAGCCTAATCTAGAGCAAGGTACTAACCATTTTCAATTTTATGAGTGTTGAGAGAGGTGAGGAAGGTACAGAATCAAAGTTTCAAACTAGCAGAGGTTGGTACATGAAGTTTAAGGAAAGAAACTGCTTCCATACATAAAAGTGCAAGGTTAGCATCAAATGCTGCAGAAAGTTATCCAGAAGGTCTAGCTAAGATCATTAATGAAGGTGGCTACATTAAATAAAAGAGTTTCAATGTAAATGAATATCCTTTCATTAGAACAAAATGCCATTTAGGACTTTCATAGCTAGAGAGGAGAGGTCAGTGCCTCATTCAAAGCTTCAAAGGATAGCTGACTCTATTGCTAGGGGATAAGACAGCTGGCGACTTTAGTTGAGGCCAGTGCTCATTTGCCATTCCTGAAATCCTAGGTCCCTTAAGAATTAGGTGAAATCAACTCTGTCTGTGCTCTGTAAATGGAATAACAAAGCCTGGATGACAGCACATCTGTCATAGCATAGTTTACTGAATATTTTAAGTCTACTGTTGAGACCTACCGCTCAGCAATAAAAAAGATTTTTTTTTCAAAAGTATTACTGCTCATTGGAAATTCACCTGGTATCCAAGAGCCCTGATGGAGATGAACCAGGGGATTAGTTTTGTTTTCATGCTTGCTAACACAACATTCATTCTGTTGCCTATAGATCAAGGAGTAATTTTGACTCTTAAGTCTAGTTATTTAAGAAGTACATTTTGTAAGGCTATACCTGCCATAAATTGTGATTCCTCTGATGGATCTTGCAAGGTAGATTGAAAACTTTCTAAAAGGGTTTTACCATTCTAGTTGCCATTAAGAACATTCGTGATTCATCTTGAATGATGAATCATTTTGAGGAGGTCAAAAAACATCAACATTAACAAGGGTTTGGAATAAGTTGATTTCAATCCTCATGGATGACTGAGGGGTTCAAGAGTTGTGGTTCAAAATAGCAAAATAACTAGAACTAGAATTAGAAGGTGTGACTGAAATGCTACAATGCCACAATAAAACTTGAATGGATGAGGAGTTGCTTCTTACGGATATACAGAGTGGTTTCTTGAGATGGAGTCTACTCCTGGTGAAGATGCTGTGAACATTGTTGAAATGACAACAAAGGATTTAGAATATTATATAAACTTAGTTGATAAAGCAGCAGAAGGGTTTGAGAGGATTGACTTCAATTTTAACAGAAGTTTACTGTGGGTAAAATGCTATCAAACAGCATTACATGCTACAGAGAAATCTTTCATGAGAGGAAGAGTCAATTGCTGCAGCAACCTTTATCGCCATCTTATTTTAAGAAACTGCCACAGGCATCTGAACTAAACCTGCAATATCTCCAAGGTCTGCCTGCATCTATATTATACATCTGCACACCTGTGTTCATTGCAGCATTATTCACAATTGTCAGGATATGGAAACAACCTCCTAAGTGTTCATTGATGAACATATGAATAAATAAAATGTGATATATATATGATAAAGATATATACGTATATGTGTATTAGATTTTATTACCTTACATTGTCAGATAAAGATACATATATACATATATATTACATTTTCTTTATTGATATAGACATATATATATATCACTACATCCATATAGATATATAGATATCACATATTCTTTATCCATCATCCATCTGTGCACGCCTAGGTGGTTTCCATGTCTTGGTTATTGTGAATAATGCTGCGGTGAACATGGGAGTTCACACACCTCTTTGAGATACTGATTTTATTTCCCTCGGATATATATCTAGAAGTGGGATTGCTGGATCATATGGTAGTTCTGTTTTCAATTCTTGGAGGTTCTTTCATACTATTTTCCATAATGGCTGCACCATAACTCCTTATCTTACATATGGTTTGCAAATATTTTCTCCCATTCTATGGTTGTCTTTTCTTTCTGTTGATTATTTTCTCATTTGTGCAGAATATTTTTAGTTTGATATAATCTTATTTGCTTTTTTTTTTGCTTTTACTGCCTGTGCTTTTGCTGTCATGACCAAAAAAAAAAAAAAAATTCTTTGCCACAACCAGCTCTGTGGAGCTCTCCCCCTATGTTTCCTTCTAGGATTTTTTACAGTTTCAGGTCTTATATTTAAATATCTAATCCATTTTGAGTTGATTCTTGAGTATGATGTAAGATAAGGATCCAATTTCACTTGTTCTATGTGGATATCGAGTTTTTTCAGCATCGTTTATTAAAGAGACTATCCTTTTCCCATTGTGGTTACTTCTTTTAAAACTCCAAAAAAATAAACAGAAGCAGATGCTGACTCTTGCCTATCTAACTCTTTGATTGCTTTAGGGAAGGGTGATACTCTTTTGTTACATCATTCAAAAGAGTCAGCCAATGTATGGTAGTGGAGCTCCAACATCCCATAGACCAATTTAGGTGTAGGAAGGCCTTGGCCAGAAAATGGCTTATTTCTCTAGTTTTTATATGTTGAAGAAGTCTTTCTTAATATTTATTATGATTTTCAGATATTCCAACCTACTTAAAATAAGTGTTTGAATACTTACAATCGTAAGTAAAGTGATAATATGCCCACTTTATTTTCATTTGCAGGAAAAGGCATTGAAGAGTTGTAGTGCAGTATGTGTGGGGTCTGGAAGTCAGATTGCCTGCATGTGGATTCTGATTCCAACTCTAATCAATAGGCAAGTTACCTGACCACTCCTCTGTGTCTCAATTTCCTTACTTAAAAAGTGATAATAGTAGTTCTCTTCTTTAGGATTAGGAATACGTGGCACAGGCTGGGTGTGGTGGCTCACACCTGTAATTCCAGCATTTTGGGAGGCTGAGGCAGGAGGATCATTTGAGCCCAGGAGTTTGAGACCAGCCTGGGCAACAAAGTGAGCCCCTGTCTCAAAAAAAAAAAAAAAAAAGGAATATCTGGCACATAATAAACATAGTAATCAACATTTACTGTTATTATTATTTGAGACAGGGTCTTACTCTCTTGCCCAGGCTGGAGTGCAGGGGTGTGATCTGTAACCTCTGCCTCCAGAGCTTAAGCAATTCTCCCACCTCAGCCTCCCAAGTAGCTGGGACTATAGACACATGCCATAATGCCCAGCAAATTTTTTGTTATTTTGTGTAGAGATGAGGGCTGGCCATGTTGTCCAGGATGGTCTTGAACTCCTGGGCTCAAGCAATCTGCCCGCCTCAGCCTCCCAAATTGCTAGGATTACAGGTGTGAGCACCTGTACTGGCCAACATTTACTATTATTTTTATGAATAAAAACTTAGTCATCTTATTTAAACACATTTCTCCAGAAAAAACACGGTATTATTTCCTCAGAAATCATACTTGAGATATAACTGACTTTAATGTGTTATAGGTATTGTAAGGAAAATTTTCTAGATCAATTTTTTATGAATTAGAAATAGAAGTTAAGGTTCTTAGAGTATTATCCTTTTAAAGGTTCTGTATTGAACAGAGGAACTGAGAAGTAAAGAAATCATCAATATAGACTATTATGATCTAATCCATCTTCTTCATATGTTTAGTTTTCTTATATGAGTCTACGAAAGAGGATTATTCTTACAAAAAGAAATAGAGTTTCTAACAGCTCATATATAAAAATATATTAGCTCATGATTTAGCATAATTCCAATTTTAAAGTTAAAATAAATGCACTTTTGAACTAAACAATGCTTTTTATACATGTGTGTCTCACATTGCCATTTAAAAACACATCAATCATCTTTAAATTATAAGTAAATTTATCTTCTGTGTTTTCACTGCTACTGTTACTCTAAAACAATTTATCTTTTTAAGTTTCCAAAGGAGTAAAATTTGAAGTTAAAAAAAAAACTGTTATCTTACCAAGTTAACAATTCAAATTCGCTGTTGTCTTGGTTAGAAATGCTTTTGTTGCAAGCAACAGAATACTTGCCATGATTAAATATCACGATTAATACCATGATTAAAACAATGTCAGTCCCAAAGGTGGCTATGCAATGGCATGAGGACTCAAAGACCCAGAGTTTGGTGACTTTCCATTTTTTCCATCCTTAGCATGTTGGCTTCTGTCCTCCTGAGTAACCTTGCTGCTTGCAAGATTGAGGACAGAGCTTTATTAGCTTAAGCATCTTGCCATCTATTTTAATCTCATCAAGGCTAAAAGAGAACTGCTTACTCGCCTCCCTATTCCTTCCATTTTCTGTATCATCTCAGCAATGCTATTTCTGCTAACAATAGAATTATCATTCTCTTTTTCCTTTATTTTCTCTATCTATCCCCCAAATCATAAAGATTTCCCTCAATTAAAAAATCCTAGTTATCCAGTCTTATTCCATTTTAATCTAGAATCTAGAATCTCATTATCACCCTGGCACTAGAAACTGAAACAATCCTCTAGTTAATTGCCCGAGCTTCCTCCTGCCCTACCAGGTTACTTCTTTCTAATATAATCAGAAAAAATTCCAAATATCTGTATATTTTACAATTTATGATACTTTTGGATAACTAGTTCATTGAATAATAGGAACAAAGTAGGAATTCTTAGAGCCTTAATTTAAGCTGACAACACTTGTTTAGGAGGTGGTATAACTTTGAGTCTTTTATCCGTTTTTACTACCCGCCCCCACCTTCTTCTTGCCTTTCCTCTGGAACACCCTGGTCTATATAAGAAATTCCTAGGATGAATATCGATTCAGCATATGAAGGGGAAATCATACAGTTGTGAATGCTGCACATCAGAGCAAAACCACCAGTTTCTCTCTGGTCCGAAATTTTCTGTTGTGCTTTGCAGTTTCAGGTTGTGTTACTTAGAAGTATACTTATTAAAAATGAGTATATGAGTATTTGTGGCCATGCAAACAATGGGAATTCCAGAAAGGCTCTATGGGAGCTGTAAATACCCTGAAGGTGAAGATAGCTCTTTGTCATACCTTTTGGGAAATGTTGGATGGTCTGCTTTGAAAAAAGTTGCCTTTGCTACTATTTTCTTGGGACTATAGGATCTTAAGTAATCAACACAACAGGCCAGATGTTCATGTATTTCACTTAACAACAAAGCGAATACTTTTTACTGCTCTCACTAATGAAAACTAGAAAATGTCACTGTTTTAAAAGTGCATAACTTTGCACATTTTTGTTAGTTCTCTTACTCAGCAGGTGACAGTGTTCATCTTCCAGCAGATAAGTAAGTGCTGGCTTCTTGCAGCTACACATAAAGAATAAAGAGTAAGCTTTTTTCTACATGAAGAATAAAGAGTAAGCTTTGTATTGTGTCCCTTACAGATCAGGTTTATGGGTGGATACATAACGATGCTCAGATGGTGGTATAATTAAACTTAGGACCACACTGACAGATTGGGGCAAATGACATGTCTTCTTAATCCTGATGCACTGTAGAGACATCTTCTAATCTATTTGTGAGGACATCGACCAATAAGGCGAGTAAGTGATAGTTCCATTTTTCTTCACAGGCCCCTCTGTTGAAAGCCATATTATGATCATTTATTTTACAGGACTGCTGTTCAAATTAAAACATGAGAACACCCTGGGAAATAATTTTATCCTTAATATTTTTTTGAAGTATTTGATGAATTCCCTCTAATTTTTCTTATAAAAATACTTTATCATCTGAAGTACTGGGAGGAGGATTTCAAGATTTGTCAGTTGCCTTTAATTAATGATATTTACATCTTACTCCTCATGAACAATGATTTCCATTGCTGTGCAGAATGGAGGAGGCTTCTTAACCTACTTAGAGGTTTAGAGATTTGTGAAGGGGAAAAGTTACTATAAAGCTGGATTGATACAGAGTCATTGACTACCATGTGTGGTCAGGGAATTCAACACTCAATTTTGTCTTTTAATGTTAATATCTGATCAGAGTATGACATGGATTATTTCTATTTTAATAAAGTTTACTGTGTTTTCAATGGATTGAGTGTCTAATAATTGTTAAGTACTTTGAATTTGATTACTTTTACGTGACTATAAACCTAAAGGGTCAAACTGGTTTGTGTTTGGTTGTCAAAGACCAAAGTAAGTCTGAGACCAGACAGGGAAACCATCTGCTGTCACTTGCGTTTCAGCAGGCCATCAGAGGTTCAAAGGAGACTCCGTTTTATTGAGTAAAAAGAGCAAATGTGAGGCAGCCTCTCATTAACAAGCGTTCTATGAAGACAGGAGCTTTGGAAGTGGGGTGACTTTCTAATTGATCTTCAGGTACATTTGGCAGTTTCTTTAAAGATTGCTCAATGCTATGGGTGGAAGGTTTTCTGTGGTGACCATTTCTTGGAATAAGTGGAGGTCAATGGTGCTTTGTTGACATCAAACTGTCATAACGGTTTTTATTTGAGAGGAGGGGTGGCTGCCATGACAGCCCATTTCTCATGAGTGACAGCATTTTGGTGATTGAAAATACCGACTCTGGAATCAGAATGCCTGTTTTAATATCCTGCTCCACCAGTTTTTGGTTCTGAGACCTTGAGAATTCAGTTTGTGACTCAGTTTTCTCACCTACAAAATGACCTTCCCTTTCTCCATTGAGAATGTGCCATTTCAAGGCTGGAATCAGTTCTGTCTGTGCGACAGGAGCGAAGATCTTGCATGCACTGCCCTTCCTGCAAAGTGCAAGGGCAGCTCCTCTGCCTTTCTGAAGACCATTCATTGCTGCTGCAGCAGAGCCTTTCTCTCTCCAATGTGCTTCTGAGTCACTCAGGTTTTACTGACTCCCTTGGGGAAAGCAGGTGTTCTACATTTAGAATAGCGTTAGCTGCTTTCCCAAGAATTTGAGCTAATACTTAATGAGTATTAATCCAAACCTTTTTGTAGCAATGGCTATATGTACATTTCAGATAATCTCTTGCTATCTATAAGATCTTCCTCTTAGGGTTGGTTTGAAAGAAGAGGATAAAAATAGGAGAATGTGGATATATATATATATATCTATATATATCTGAAAGCGAGTATCTTTAGAGGGAAGTGTTGATTGCTGCAAAATCACATTATAACATTCAAAGATAATTTATTTGTAAATGAATCATGTTAGCATATTTAACCTTCAATTTTGAAGTTTAAATGAGTGAAGTGTGTCATCTCAGGTGTTCATATAGCTCACTATCTAAAGAAGTTCAAGTTTCCCATTCTTATATTCCCAGGCATCTGTGAGCTAATCCTAATCTGCATTTCTGGCCCCATCTTTCCTGCTCCTGTATATCCCACATGTTGTAGGTTGAGTTGTGTCCCTCCTAAAATTCATCTGTTGAAGTCCTAACCCCCAGTACCTCACAAGATAATTATTAGAAGATAGGGTCTTTAAAGAGGTAATTAAGTTAAAATGAGACCACGGGGGATGGGGGGGTTCCTAATGCAATATGACTGGTATTCTTTTTTTTTTTTTAAATCCATCCCCTCAAGTATTTATTTATTTATTTATTTATTTATTTTACTTTAAGTTCTGGGATACATGTGCTGAACATGCAGGTTTGTTACATAGGTGTACATGTGCCATGGTAGTTTGCTGCACCTGTCAACCTGTCATCTAGGTTTTAAGCCCTGCATGCATCAGGTATTTGTTCTAATGCTCTCCCTCCCCTTTTCCCCCACCCCCCACAACAGGCCCCAGTGTGTGATGCTCTCCTCCCTGTGTCCATGTGTTCTCATTGTTCAACTCCCACTTTTGAGCAAGAACATGTGGTGTTTGGTTTTCTATTCCTGTGTTTGTTTGCTGAGGATGATGGCTTCAAGCTTCATCCATGTCCCTGCAAAGGACCTGAACTCATTCTTTTTTATGGCTGCATAGTATTCCGTGGTGTATATGTGCCATATTTTCTTTATCCAATGACTGGTGTTCTTATAAGAAAAGAAGGAAACACGAGGCAGGCAAATGCATAGAGGAAAGAGCATGTGAGGACACAGTGGGAAGGTGCCATCTGCCAGCCAGGGAGCAAGACCTCAGAAGAAATGGGAGCACCTTGATCTTGGACTTCTAGCTTCCAAAACTGTGAGTAAACAAGTTGTTTAAGCCACACATTCTGGTATTTTGTTATGGCGGCCCTAGTAAACTAATACAGCAGATAGACTACTCACTAGGTCTCAAAAATGTGCCATGCTTTCCTTTCTCTGTGATTTTACTTTTACCTAACTACTCTAAAATTCCTTTTCCATCCCTACAACTGGACAATTTTACCCCCTCATACTTTAGAATTTACTGCAGATATCATTATTTTCTTGTACTCCTTTTTGAGTTTCTCCCACCAACTCTTGCCTTCCACACTGGAAAAGATAGGCTTCCCAAATTCCATTCGTGCATGCGTATTAATTATACTCCTCTTGCAAATGTAGACTAGGGTTTTCAGAACTTGGGCTGGAGATGGAAAAGGTGAAGGAACCATGGATCATTGGAGGTAATTGTGGTTTGTTTTTAGAATGAAAGAGGCTTACATCTGACTGAGAAGATGGTCCTAGGGGAAAAAGAAGTGAAGAATCAGAAGAAAATTGGTATTTGCTGAAGCCAGTTGCTTAAGGAGGAAGAGGAGGAATGAAAGAGCAGACAGAGGGGGAGGTTGACATTATAAGGAGAAACAGCTCCTGTTCTGAGACTGGAGGAGAGGATGTGAGGAAGACAATGGTCTTGCTAAATTTTCTTTGTTTTTATTTCTAAAATCATTAAGAGCATGAGCTCTGGAGTGTGAGACAAACTCACCCATCCAAACCCAAAGAATGGACTCAGAGACCCGGAGAACAGTGTGAGACTTTTAATAAGGATCTTGCAAGATCAGGTGTCTGATAGGCAGGCACACCCAGCGCAGTTTCCACAAGCAATTTAACACCTAGTGCACAGGTCCCTCCCCTGGTTCCTCGTAGGCTGAGTACTATGGGGGTCACAGTCTTCCCAGATGTCACCTATTAATTGTTGCACAGGGGCTTCAGGTGTTTTTTTTTTAGAGTTGTCTTGCTGCATTTTGTTGCAGCCCACAATGCATTGCAATCCTAGTTAGCTCAGGGGCTCTTCAAGTATTTGACTTATGACCTAAGTAGCTGGGCAGGCTGATAACAGACAAAACCAGCTATTTTACAGGCTAGTAAACTTTCATCTTAGACTAAACTTCTTTGGTTTGGGTAAAGGCAACTAAGTTGCCGCGGGGGGAGGGGGAGGCTGACAAGCAGGCATCGGCTATCCAAGCAGGGGCCTAGTATACTCTCTTTCTTCTGTAGTTTGCTGACCTAAGCCGGTTCAAGGCACTTTGTCTTGGAAATGGACCACTGTATACATTATTTCATTCAGGAGCCAGACTCCTGAATCCCTCTACCCTTTATGCTGGATCTGTGACTTGGATGGCTTTTTTTTTTTCTTTTTTTGAGACGAAGTCTCGCTCTTTTGCCCAGGCGGGACTGCAGTGGTCTCGCTCTTTTGCCCAGGCGGGACTGCAGTGGTCTCGCTCTTTTGCCCAGGCGGGACTGCAGTGGCGCTAGTGGCGCTATCTCGGCTCACTGCAAGCTCTGCCTCCCGGGTTCAAGCCATTCTCCTGCCTCAGCCTCCTGAGTAGCTGGGACTACAGGCGCCCGCCACCGCGCCCGGCTAATTTTTTGTATTTTTAGTAGAGACGGGGTTTCACTGTGTTAGCCAAGATGGTCTCGATCTCCTGACCTCGTGATCCGCCCGCCTCGGCCTCCCAAAGTGCTGGGATTACAGGCGTGAGCCACTGTGCCCGGCCTGGATGGCTTTTTATTTGATTCAGTGTTAGTGTTTCCGTGTCTACAATGGGTACAAATCCTCACTATCATCAAAGGATTAAATGGATAACACATGTAAATTACTTAGTACAGAACCCAACAAAGGCAATCTTTTTTTTTTTTTTATCATTCTTGTCAATATCCCCCAGCTGAAGACCACCAGGAACATGACTACAGTTGAACGAATTTGCTTGATGATGCCTTGGAGAGAAAATGCACTCCCTGGGAAAGCATGGAATGTCTCAGAGAATTTTAGAGAGAATTTATTATAGGATGTGAGCTTGTGTTAGGTTAGGTTTAGGGACTTTGCTCTTTGCTCTATATTGGACGCTATCAGGAAGTGAAGATAATTCTGTATGATGGGGTACTTCATAAAGTATCCATAGGGATAGCAGACTAGAGCAAGCCTAACGTGACTGGCAAACGAGCAGCTGTCACTCATATCAGCCAAGAGATGGGGTTGTTTTGTCATTTTTATGGCTTAGACAATGCTCACGTTCTGTCTGTTCCGACATGATTCTAGCGTGGTCTTGTTTTTGGTCTTGACCTCCATCATGATCACAGAGTAGCCTTGTTTATGTTGATGTTCTGTGAAGTTGTGTTCAACTGGAAAACACCAAGGCCTGGCTCTGAGTATCAGGCCAGTAGCAACACCAAGACCTGAGTAATTAATGCCTGATGACTTTGCTTTCTGGTGATGTCTGCTGAGAATGAGGTGTTTAAAGACAGAGGTGGACATTGGCAATTTTTTTTTTTTTTTCAGGGAGAATTGTCACTGAAGAGAATCATAAAGGGCTGATGGGCAGCATCAGAGGTGCAGCCAGAGTCGGAGTTGATGGAGTTACTGTAGCGATCAGCATTCTGATTGTGTGATTCTCTCCCATGGGGCTAGGCTATGCAGCACTGGTGTGGAGAAGGCACAACCTAACACTAGTCCTGGGCTGGGGGTTTACAAAGAGATCAGGACAAAGGACAGTAGTTCAGAGTTGAAAGTGCCAGGGAGCACAGATTTGTTGGTTCCCTGTGAGGAATGGGCTATTCCATGAATAAAGACAGAATATGAGAAGACTAACCACCAAGAAAAGAGGAGACTAGCTATCTTTTAGAGAATGTTCTGAGCTGAAGCCTTGCTGGGTGATGGGAAGATCATTGGCTGGAAAGAGCCTAGGCCATTTAGAAATAAGGAGGTTGGGGAAAAATGGAAAGTCTTTCAAGAATGTCCAGGAAAATAGATTTTGAATTCTCCTTGGGACTCTGTGGATTTGTCAAACATCCTGCTTTTTCCAAGACAGCATGCAGGTGAAGTGACAAGTGCTTCTATCTCTGTCCACTGGGATCATCACCTTTTCCTGTTCGGATAGATAACATTTTCTCATATTCCATTTTAAAAATCTATTCCACCTCAAGTGCCTTTTGGCACTGCTTTAGCAGTTTGCTGTGTGGGCTGTAAAGCAGCTCTGCTGCTGCCCCAATGTTTCACAGAGATGTTTATGATGGAGCACTTTGTTTTTAACTTATCTCCTCAGGGCTGTGGCACAAGTTCACGGAGGAGAGATGAGGTGAGGAAAAATGTGGCTAGTACACATCTACAGTGTTCACAACAGTCTGCCTCCTCTGTCAGGGACTCACTGTCTTTGGAATAAGCCTCATAGGACCTGGAGGCTGCTGCTGGACCTCAGTAATGTACAGAAAGACCTGCAACCTCAGGAGTGTTATTGTCCCTTTTCAATCTGGTCCCACTACCAGGAGACGAAGCTTCTCTTCTTACTCGGAGCTTCTGCAAAATGTGGCACGTTAGAGTGCTCTAAATAGTTAATTAATTGATTGCTTGAAGGAGTAAATAAGTGAATGAATTAATAGTAACATGGCTCATGACTTTAGCATTGATTTTCAAACTCAGCTTTATGGAGCCTCAGCTATTTTTTAAAGCTCAGTGAGTGAGGAGCTGAGTACACGGAATCCCATCTTCCACATTGTAATTTAGCCAGAGAAGTGCCATTAAAAAACACTTTTTTTTGTCTTTGATTTTAGCCTCCAAGTAAAAAGCATTTGAAGAAAAATTTTTTGAATCTTGAGATAGAGAGATAGATAATTAAATAGATAGCAAGAAACCACTGGCTGAAAGAATGAAGTTCTGCATTTAATTGTGTAAAATCTGGTCATGATCTATTCTTCCACACTTGTTTTCCCTCACTTGCTCACATGAATCGTTTGTTTAGTTTATCTTGTACAATGTGTCCAGATATGCCCTTTCTAATCTCTACACTTTTGTTCCCCCACTCTCTATCCTTTAACCCCAGGTCATATTATAAATCTTCCCTAATCTCCATGGCCAGATGTTCTCACTCCTTATGCTGAATTCCAGTAGCATTTGTTGTGTCTCAAGGCCCGCCCTTCATGTTGCATGTTTTACCTCTTCAACCAGATTGTTCCTTCTTCCCTTCCCCTTCCTTCCCTCCCTTCCTTCCTTCCTTCCTTCCTTCCTTCCTTCCTTCCTTCCTTCCTTCCTTCCTTCCTTCCTTCCTTCCTTCCTTCCTTCCTTCCTTCCTTCCTTCCTTCCTTCCTTCCTTCCTTCCTTCCTTCCTTCCTTCCTTCCTTCCTTCCTTCCTTCCTTCCTTCCTTCCTTCCTTCCTTCCTTCCTTCCTTCCTTCCTTCCTTCCTTCCTTCCAGCTTTGCTCTTTGCTTTAGACGGAATACTCTCAGGAAGTGAGATTGAGTGTCTTCATAAATTATCCATTGAGAAAGCAAACTAGAGCAAGGTTAAAGTTGTAATTGGTAAAGGAGCAGCTGTCACTCATACCAGCCAGGAGACGGGGCTGTTTAGTCATTTTCGTGGCTTGGACAATGCTCATGTTGTGTCTGTTCAGATGGCTGTACGGTGATTTTTTTGTTTTGTTTTGTCTTTTGTCTTGTCCCACATCATGATCACAGAGTAGCCTTGTTTGTGTTGATGTTCACTGGGTGCCTGTTATGGGCCAGGCGTGTTGCTAGGTACTGGGATTCATAAAAAGGAAGACAGACACCTCTCCCTCACGGTTTATAATTTAGTGAGGGTGGGGGAGTATATCAATCGAGGTTCAAACAATGAACAGAGTAAGTAGAAAACATAAAGAGATTTACTGTAAGGAATTGTCTTCCAGGATTGTGAGGCTGACTAGGCAAGTCTGAAATTCTTAGGGAAGGCCATCAGGATAAGTGTCAGCTGAAACTTTTGTCCACAGGTGGAATATCTCATTCTCCTGAGAGGCTTTTATTCTTCTCTTTAGATCTTTCAGCTGAGTGAATCAGGGCCATTCAGACTGTGTAAGATAATTGCCCTTACCTAAAGTCAGCTGATTATGGATTTTAATCACTTCTACAAAATACCTTCATAAGACTCAGTACAGTGGCTCATGCCTACAATCACAACATTTTGGGAGGCCGAGGTGGGAGAAATCTGCTGTTAATCAGATAGGTTTTCCTTTACAGGTTACCTGATGCTTTGCCTCATAGCTCTTAAGATTCTTTCCTTTGTCTTGACTTTAGATAACCTGATGACAATGTGCCTAGGCGATGATCTTTTTGTGATGAATTTCCCAGGTGTTCTTTGAGCTTCTTAAATTTGGATGTCTAGGGCTCCAGCAGGGCCGGGGGAAGTTTTTTTGATTATTCCCCCAAATATGTTTTCCAAACTTTTAAATTTCCTCGGGAATGCTGATCTTTCTCAGGAATGCCAATTATTCTCAGATTTGGTCATTTAACATAATCCGAAACTTCTTGGTGGTTTGCTCCTTTTCAAAATTCTTTTTTCTTGTCTTTGTTGGATTGAGTTATTTCAAAAACCTTGTCTTTAAGCTCTGAAGTTCTTTCTTCTGCTTGTTCAATTCTATTCCTGAGACTCTCCAGTGTGTTTTGCATTTCTCTAAGTGTGTCCTTTATTTCCTGAAGTTGTGGTTGTTTTTTATTTATGCTATCTGTTTCATTAAAGATTTCTCCCCTCATATCTTGTATCATTTATTTGATTTCCTTAAGTTGGACTTCACCTTTCTCTGGTGCCTGCTTGAATAGCTTAATAATTGACCTTCTGAATTCTTTTTCTGGCAATTCAGATTTTTCTTCTTGGTTTGGATCCATTGCTGGTGAGCTAGTGTGACTTTTTGGGGTGTTAAAGAATCTTCTCTTGTCATATTACCAGAATTGTTTTCCTGGTTCCTTCTCATTCAGGTAGGCTATGTCAGAGGGGAGATCTGGAGCTCAAGGCTGCTGTTCAGACTCTTGTGCCACGGGGTACTCCCTTGATGTAATACTCCCCCTCTTTTCCTAGGGATGTGGCTTTCTGAGAGCCAAACTGTAGTGATTGTTATTTCTCTTCTGAATCTAGCCAGCAAGCAGGGCTACTAGGCTCTGGGCTGGTACTGGGGGTGTCTGCACAGAGTCCTGTGAGGTGAACTGTGTTCAGTTCTCTCAGCTGTGGATACCAGCACAGTATTTGAGATGTCTCCTGGATCCTGCAGGAGCAATCCACTTCCTTCAAAGGGTCTGTGGATTCTCTTGGCTTTTCTGGTATACTCCTGCAGTAGTTTTTGGAGCAATAGTCCACAATGCTAGACTCCACATTCTGCTCTGTCCATCCAGAGTGGGAGCTGCATTTTAGTACTGCCTCCTATCTGCCATTTTTTTTTCAGTCACCTGTCAGTTGAGAAATGTGTTTCTATTTTCCTTTGGATAACTGGAAGCTAACTAAAGTTAAATTTAATTTTTAATTTAATGTTTAATATTAAGACTACTTAAAAGACTTATCCCAGGAGCTTAATGCAATTATTAAAGTCATTGAATCTGAAACTAGAGAACTTTGAAAAATACCAATGCCTGGGCTCCACCGTGGACCAGTTAAATCAGAATCTCTGACAGTTAGGGCCCTGACCTTGGTATTTTGAAAATGTTCCCAGGTGATTCTGATATAGCCAAGGTTGAGAATACATGCTCTAAATATATTTGGATTTTTTGGTTTTCCTGTTTTATACATGTTTTGATATTGAAATGATCATTCCATCATCTTTGGAAATAAATGCCTTCATAAATTGGAAATAACTAATTATTTCGGTAAAAATAAATACATGTTATTAAAGCCAGTGAGACACTTGAAATCACCTTCCTAGACTGTAAGCACATGGAGGGCAGGTACCACGTGTTAGTTAGACATTCATTAGGATAGGCAAGGTTGTGCTATAGAAACAAACAAACAAACAAACAAACGCAAAATACACAAATTGCTCCCCTCTCAATTCTTAGATGATTAACAAAACAGAAGTTTATTTCTCACTTCTGTAAAGTAAGTCTGCTGTGACTCTAGGTGACTCTTTGGGGCACCAGTTCTCTGTGGATGACTCATGTGCTGCTCCACATCAACATATGGTCTCAGGATCACTGAGACAAGGGCAGAGAAGTTGTAGAGTTCAGAACTGACAACTGACACATGACACTTCTGTTCAGTTTTTTTGGTCACCTGGCCATACATAACTTCAAAAAAAGGGGGAAAGGGCTGTGCACAGTGGCTCAAGCCTGTAATCCCAAAACTTTGGGATATCAAGGTGGGAGGATCACCTTGATCCTCTGTCATGAGTCCAGGAGTTCAAGACCAGTCTGGGCAACATAGTGAGACCTTATCTCTACAAAAAAAAAAAAGAAAGAAAAAAAAGAAAAAAAATTAGTGAGGTAGGTGGCATGTGCCTGTAGTCTCAGCTATTCAGGAGGCTGAGGGGTGAGGATTACATGGGCCCAGGAGTTTGAGCCTGCAGTGAGCTATGATTGTGCCACTGTACTTCAATCTGGGCAACAGAGTGAGACCCTGTCTCTATAAAAAAGGTGGGGAGGAATGTAATCCTTTGAGTACATGGAAGTTGAAGAAAAATAGATACTGATGAACATTAGTAATATCTAGTCTGTTTGGTTTTATATTTCTGCACTTAATCCAATAACTCTCATAGTGTGAGAGCTTACTAGATATTCAGGAATCCACATTAAGTTATCCCTCTCTTATCCTTACATGATATGTTCCAATCACCAGTGAATGCCTGAAACCTATATATATAATATTGAGCCTTATATATACTATGTTTTTCCTGTACATGCATAGTATGATGAAGTTTAATTTACAAATTAGGCACAGTAAGAGACTAACAATGATAACTAATAATAAAATAGAACAATTAGAAAAGCTTTCACAATATACTATAATAAAAATTATGTGAATGTAAT
Organism: Pongo pygmaeus; assembly: GCF_028885625.2. Classification (NCBI taxonomy): domain Eukaryota; kingdom Metazoa; phylum Chordata; class Mammalia; order Primates; family Hominidae; genus Pongo; species Pongo pygmaeus. The sequence goes on from NC_072384.2 coordinate 128,550,473, forward strand.
CTCTCTTTTCCCTCAGCTACTAAGTGACTGAGGGCAGGTAGTGTCTACAGCCACGTGCTGGTCAAAGGGATGATTCGCTTCCCAAATGGGACAGAGTGGGATGGCGTAAGATTTTATCATGCTACTCAGAATGGAAAACAATTAAAAATATATAAATTGTTTATCTCTGGAACATTTTACTGATTATTTTTGGGTCCTTGGTTACTCAGGGACCACAGTTGACCTTGAGTAACAAAACTACAGAAAGTGAAATTGTGGATAAGGGGAAACTACTGTACCACATTTTCTTCACTTTTAGAGATTATGCATCATTGCATGCGTTCATGCATGTGTGTGCATGTATATTTTTCTCTCCATGCAGGTGCATCTCAGCATATTGGCTCTGCGAGTCTACAGCTCTGCAGATTTGCTACCTCTGGGAGTGGAAGAGCAGAGCTGGGATTCCCATACCTGTAGCTGTGAGATCCAAGGTGACCTCAACCACAATGATAGTGCCACCACAGATACTCCAACTACTCATTGATCCTCACTCATGTTTTCAGATTTTTCTCATTTATACTCAATAAAAAAGCAAATAGAACTTCCAGAGTGTTTAAATGACTGAGGACGATAGCCTTGCCAAGTAGACACATAAAACTGACCCACCTTGGGAAGAACAGTGAACACATTATTCAAAAATATCACAATAAGTTTCAGGGAGGAGACAAATAACTCTATTTTCTATAGACAAAAAAAAAAATCATTTTGCAACAAACCCAGATAAGTTCTGTTGTGAGTCAGTAACATAGTTCCTGGATTGCTCCCCTGGTCAGATACATACCACTGGCTAGTGCTGTCCCTGCATCCCCAGATCTGCATAGCTCTGGAGAATGGTGGCTTGACTAGAAAGGGAAAGACAGGCTGTCCTGAGGTCAAGGCTTTTCAAGAATCTTACCAGTCACCTGCCAAGCTTCTGCACTTCCCAACCCCAGCTGTTCAGGTATCACCACCTCAAAAGGAAGGTTCACTTGACAGACTTCCACAGGACAAACTCACCAGAAACCCTCTTTCCTGAGACAAATTAGAATGAGAACATTTTCATAGTAGAGAGAAAATGAGGACAGACTCATATTTATTCAGACACTAAATTTTCATTGGAAATACCCTGTTTGTATTTAGGTTTTATAAAATTCCCAGTTGAAAAACTAGATTGTGATCCAAGTTGTTCCAACCATGTTGCAAAAATTGTCCAGTAACTAAACTGAGTACCAAATAATCATTTTTCATTAATAGTCACACCCACATTGACAGGCCTGGTATATCTTTTTTAGAAGATTTTTTTTTTTTTTTTTTTTTTTTTTTTGAGACAGAGTCTTGCTCTGTCACCCAGGTTGGAGTACAGTGGTGCGATCTTGGCTCACTGCAATCTCTGCCTCCCAGGTTCAAGCTAATCTCCTGCCTCAACCTCCAAGTAGCTGGGATTACAGGCACCCACCACCATGCCCAGCTAATTTTCATATTTTTAGTAGAGATGGGGTTTCTCCATGTTGGCCAGGCTGATCTTCAACTCCTGACCTCAAGTGATTTGCCCACCTTGGCCTCCCAAAGTGCTGGGATTACAGGCGTGAGCCACTGCGCCCAGCCAGAATTGATTTGACCTTAAAGCAAAAGCATCTGTTTCAAAACTACATTTATTCAAGTTAAATAAATTCATTAATTCTTGTGTCACCTCAATATGATTAACATCAAATTAATAAAGTGAAAATGTTAGTTCTTTAGTCACACCAGCCACATTTTGGGTACTCAATAACCATATGTCACCAGTGGCCACCATTTTGGACAGCATGGATATAGAAGATATAATACTGCTTCTGCATAATGCAGTCAGATATATTTATAGCTGTAACTCTAGCCACATCAAGGCAATGGCCAAGGGCAGGGCAGTGGACAGCATTTGCTTTTCGTCTACCTAGCTTGTAAGTCTTATACTTTATGGGCATATTTGTAATCACCTGATGTGTTCTTGCCTGCTGCACAGATAAGCCCAATTCACTGAGACAGTGGGATTGCAGTAAAGAAAGGGTTTAGGCCAAGTGCAGTGGTTCATGCCTGTAATCCCAGCACTTTGGGAGGCCAAGGCAGGTGGATCATGAGGTCAGGAGATCGAGATCATACTGGCCAATATAGTGAAACCTCGTATCTACTAAAAATACAAAAATTAGCCAGGTGTGGTGGCACGTGCCTGTAGTCCCAGCTACTTGGGAGGCTGAGTCAGAAGAATCACTTGAACCCGGGAGTCAGAGGTTGCAGTGAGCTGAGATCATGCCACTGAACTCCATCCTGGGCAACAAAGTGAGACTCTGCCTCAAAAAAAAAAAAAAAAAAAGTTTAATTAACTTAAGGCTGGTCAAGCAGAAAGGCTGGATTTATTACTCAAATCAGTCTCCCTGGGAACTCAGAGGCTAGGTTTTTATGATTTGGTGGGTAAGGGGCTAGGGAATGGGTGCTGCTGATTGGTTGGTGATGAAATTTTAGAGATATGGGAAATGGTCCTTGTGTACTGAATCTGCCTCTGGGTAGAGGTGGGCACAGCACCAGTTGAGTCATGAGTCACAGGTCTGGGTGGGGTCAATCAGTTGTCAGAATGCACAAGTCTGAACAACATGTCAAAAGACCAACTTTAAGTTCTGCAATAGTGATGTTATCTATAGGAGCAATTGAGGAAGTCACAGATCTTGTGACCTATGGCCATGACTCCTGAGCGATAAGGGATTATAGAAATTATGCTTGGCTGGGCATGTTGGCTCATGCCTGTAATCCCAGCACTTTGGGTGGCTGAGGATCAATCGAGCCCAAGAGTTCAAGACCAGCCTGGGTAACATAATGAGACCCCATCTGTTAAAAAAAAAAAAAAAAAAAAAGAAAAAGAAAGAAAAGAAAAGAAAAAGAAAAGAAGAGAAAAAAAGAGAAAAGGAAACTACACTGACATTTTAGCAAAATTCAGGCCCCTCCAATAATCCTAATCTTATAGCTTTTCATTAGTAAGGAGAGGTTAGGTTTAGGGAGGGACTATTATCATCCTTGCTTCAAAATTAAATTATAAACTAAATTCTCCCCATGGTTAGCTTGGCCTACACCCTACACACAGGAATAAGTGAAGACAGCCAGCTTGCAAGGGTAGGAGTAAGACGGAGTCAGCCATGCTAACTTTATCTCATTGTAGTCTTTGCAAAGGTGGGTCATACTGACTCTAATTGATTGACTGCCAGACTAGACTCCTTGCTAGTCCAGGGCCTTGGATGTATCACCCAAGGCCTTTCTGTGAAAGACACTCAAATATTTGTTCAATGATTTCTAATTTTATCCATTACTTATTTGTAGCTTCAAAAATAACATTTGAATCTTAACTTGTTTCAACTTGAGTAAATTTTGTTTCTATACCTCTTCAAAGAAAAGGAAGATTGAAGGGGTCTTTAACTCCTCCATTAACTCCTGCAACGTGAATTTGATATACTTTCTTTTGCATGAATTCAGCTTTGTGATTTCTGAAATGGTATCACCTGAAAGCCACTTAAGACAAGACCAATGAAATGTTATAGGCAATATTTGAACCTAGGACTGACTGGTTTTTTTGGCTCTGCTCATGTCTCTTCCAATTCTAAAATTTTATGATTTAATAATTTTGGAAATGTGTCAGAGAGAGACTTAGTGTAATTCAAAATAAATTTCAAATCTGAGGTGTCTTGTTTTCCTTTTAGATATTTAGCCTGACAAATATAAAGTTTTGAATCTTAAATATAATTTTTATGTTTTGCTCTATCAAAAACACAATGGCAAAATAAGAGGTGGAAATGCATTTCTCAAAGGAAACTGCCCTAAATTACTTCAGCAATCACTTTTGATAAATCTTTAGCCATCTGTGTATATTATTAAAAGATCAACCAGCAAGAAAGGTATAATTTTACCTGGGTGGAAGTCTTTAGTTTTAAGGTAACGAAGACAGGTGAATAACAGCATTCTCAGACACAGCCTATTCTGAACAATGAGCTTTGACAGAACCCTGCTAGAAATTTATTCTTTGTGCTTCAGTCTTCTGATGAAAGTTTCCAGCTTGAAGCAATGGATTCAGGTACTGTATTATTTATGCTTCTGCCATAATTCTAAATGGACCCTTTTAAATCAAGAGCTAGCACATCTTCATAGGAAACCTCAAACTTGTACACACCACCCCCCCATACCATCTAATTATAAAATCGAACATGATAGAAGAGAAGAAAAGAAGATAAAATGAGTTTCTTTAGTACTTAACAGATGAGCCATTTGACTAGTCTCTGTGTATTATAGTTTTTTGTTTACAAGAATGCTTTTCAGTGGAGCAGGGACCTTGTTTTATATTTGGTGCTCCCAGGATGCTTGGGTACAGTGATACTTAATAAGTGCTTTTCTAACAAAGTGGCATTCAAGTTAAAGCTCAGTCAGGCAGCCAAATTCCCCTTCCAAGCATTAAGCTATACTTACAGTGTACTTAAAGGATATTTTATGTGGAATTATAAAAGTTAACACTTCTGGCCAGGTGCAGTGGCTCATGCCTGTAATCCCAGCACTTTGGGAGGCTGAGGCAGGCGAATCATTTGAGGTCAGGAGTTTGAGACCAGCCTGGCTAACATGGTGAAATCCCGTCTCTACTAAAAATTCAGAAAATAAGTTAGCTGGGCGTGGTGGCAGGTGCCTGTAATCCCAGCTACTGGGAGGCTGAGGCAGGAGAATCACTTGAACCCAGGAGGCGGAGGTTGCAGTGAGCCAAGATCGCGCCACTACACTCCAGCATGGGCAACTAAGCGAGACTCTGTCTCAAAAAAAAAAAAAAAAAGTTAACACTTCTATTCTTCTTTTGTCTGGGTCTAACTATCTTTAGACTTTGTCTCTTTATTCATACTGAGATCTGGATAAGAGGCACATACAAATCACACTTTCTCTTCTATTGCCAGAAAAGGATCTTCAAGTGTTAGGCTTCAACTCTAACACGTTTTTCTCCTTCACTGAAACAATTGATGAGAGTTGAAACAACTACTGAATAAGTATTCTTATAAGGGCCTGTTGCTTTCCATGAAAGAAAATATATTTGCAGACCTGTGAGCACCAAGGGATTGCGGTCAGGGGAAGGCTAAAGCTTTCTTCCTCCACCAACGGATTGCTTAAAGCCCCTTTAGACAAACATAAAGGACTCATAAAGTCAGTATGCTTCACTTCAAGCACAGCTTTTTCCTACTAAGCTGCTCCTACTATAAGGAAATTCTGGGGATGTCAATGTTTGTATGCCCAACTGAGTATCTGTTATAAAATACACTTTTCCCAAGCCCCCACATTAATAATTTCTGACATATAAAAAATTAAGAGTTCAGATTTAATTAACTGAGGACATTTAGGAAGGCTAATTTGAAAGTGTATAATATGGTTAAGCTTTGTGTCTCCACCCAAATCTCATCTTGACTTGTAATCCTGATAACCCCCACAGTCCCTATGTGTCAAGACAGAGACCAGGTGGAGGGAATTGAATCATGGGGGTAGTTTTCCCCATGCTGTTCTCATGATAGTGAGTGAGTTCTCATGAGATCTGATGTTTTTATAAGAGGCTCTGCCCCCCTTTGCTTGGCACTTCTCCTTCCTGACACCTTGTGAAGAAGGTGCCTTGCTTCTTCTTTGTCTTCTGTCATGATCGTAAGTTTCCTGAGGCCTCCCCTGCCATACTTAACTGTGAGTCCATTAAGCCTTTTTCCTTTATAAATTATCCAGTCTCAGGCAGTTCTTTATATCAGCGTAAAAACAGACTAACACAGTAAATTGGTACTGAGGTAGTGGGCTGCTGCTGTAAGGATACCCAAAAATGTGGAAGCAACTTTGGAATTGGGTAACAGGCAGAGGTTGGAACAGTTTGGAGGGCTAGAAGAAGACAGGAAGATGTGGGAAAGTTTGAAACTTCCTGGAGACATGCCGAATGGCTTTGACCAAAATACTGATAATGATATGGACAATGAAATCTAGGCTGAGGTGGTCTCAGATGGGGGACTTGTTGGGAAGTGAAGTAAAGGTCACTCTTGCAATGCTTCAGCAAAGAGACTGGTGGCATATTGCCCCTGCCCTAGAGATCTGTGGAACTTTGAACTTGAGAGAGATGATTTAAGGTATCTGGTGGAAGAAATTTCTAAGCAGCAAAGCATTCAAGATGTGACTTGGATGCTGTTAAAAGCATTCAGCTTTATTTATTCACAAAGATATGGTTTGGAATTGAAACTCATGTTTAAAAGGGAAGCAGAGCATAAAAGTTCAGAAAATTTGCAGCCTGACAATGAAGTACAAAAGAAAAACCCATTTTCTGAGGAGAAATTCAAGCCTGCTGTAGAAATTTGCATAAGTAAGGAGGAGCCAAATGTTAATTGCCAAGACAAAGGGAAAATGTCTCCAGGGCATGTCAGAGATCTTTGCAGTAGCCCCTCCCATCGTAGGCCTGGAGAGCTAGAAGGAAAAAATGGTTTTACGGGTGGGGCCCAGGGCCCCCCTACTCTGTGCAGCCTAGTGACTTGTCATCCTGTATCCCAGCTACTTTAGTCGTGGCTAAAAGGGTCCAAAGCACAGCTCAGGCCATGGCTTCAGAGGTGTGCTGCAGGGGTGGAGCCCTCATGAAGAACCTCTGCTAGGGCAGTGTGGAAGGGAAATGTGGGGTGTGGGCCCACACACAGAATCCCTACTGGGACACTGCCTAGTAGAGCTGTGAGAAGAGGGCCACCATCCTTCAGACCCCAGATGGCAGATCCACTGACAGCTTGCACTGCGCACCTGGAAGAGCCACAGACACTCAATGCTAGTCTGTGAAAGCAGCCAAAAAGGGGGCTATACCCTGCAAACCACAGGGGTGGAGCTGCCCAAGGCCATGGGAGCCCACCTCTTGCATCAGTGTGACCTCGAATTCAGATGTGGAGTCAAAGGAGATCATTTCAGAGCTTTAACATTTGACTGCCCCACTGGATTTCGGACTTGCCTGTAGCCCCTTTGTTTTGGTCAATTTGTCCTATTTGGAACAGCTGTATTTACCCAATACCTGTAGCCCCATTGTGTCTAGGAGGTAATTAACTTGCTTTTGATTTTACAGGCTCATAGGTGGAAGAGACTTGCCTCATCTCAGATGAGACTTTGCACTTGGACTTTTGGGTTAACACTAGAATGAATTAAGACTTTAAGGCCAGGTGAGGTGGGTCATGCCTGTAATCCCAGCACTTTGGGAGGCCAAAGCAGGCAGATTACTTGAGTCAGGAATCCATACAAGCCTGGCCAACATGGTGAAAACCCATACCTACAAAAATACAAAAAATTAGCTGGGCGTGGTGGTGCATGCTTGTAATCCCAGCTGCTTGGGAGGCTGAGGCAGGAGAATCACTTGCAGCTAGGAGGAAGATGTTGCAGTGAGCCAAGATCATGCCACTGCACTCCAGCCTGGGCAACAGAGCAAAACTCCATCTCAAAAACAAAAAAAAAAAACAAAAAAAAACTTCGGAGGACTGTTGGGAAGGCATGATTGGTTTTGAAATGTGAAAGGGACATGAGATTTGGGAGGGTCCAGGGGCAGGTGGAATTATATGGTTAGGCTTTCTGTCCCCACCCAAATATCAGGGGGGTTGTTTCCCCCGAGCTGTTCTCTGATAGTGAATGAGTTCTCATGAGATCTGATGGTTTTATAATAGGCTCTTCCCTCCTTTGCTCAGCACCCCTTCCTGCTGCCTTGTGAAGAAGGTGCCTTGCTTTCTTTTTGCCTTCTGCCATAATCATAAGTTTCCTGAGACCTATCCAGCCATGCTGAACTGTGAGTCAATTAAACCTCTTACCTTTATAAATTACCCAGTCTTGGGCAGTTCTTTATTGCAGTATGAAAGTGGACTTTTCATTACCTAAAGTGGATTCCAATTTGAAACTTACCATGTTGATGCTGAACACTCATTTCCAGCGATGCTAGGTAAGCACCAGAATGTGGTTACTGCTGGGATAAATAAGTGCACTGTAGTTCTAGGAAGATATGCTTTGTGGAGCATATTTTCACAAGTAATTATTAGTAAATATGTCCAAACTGGTCAGGGTGACAATATAGGAGAGCATTACATTTTCATTTTAGCATTTATGTCTTTTCTAAATAATAAAAATTTATCATTTATGCTTACCACATTTATATTAAAAAAGATTTAGCAGGAGGGAAGTGAGGGTTGAAAAATTACCTGTTGGGTACAATGTTCACTATTGGGGTGACAGGTGCACTAAAAGTCCAGGCTCCATCACTACACAATATATGCATGTAAGAAACCTGCACTTGTACCCCCTACGTCTGCTTTTTAAAAAATAATCTGAGAATAATCTACTTTGAGAATAGGAGAGAATTCTCCTTTTCCTTTTTTATTAAATTAGAACAAAATTTATTAGTTAATTATCTCAGGTTTGTTTGCTTCAATTTTGGAATGGTGTCACCAAATAAATCAGTGCTCCTGGCCTATTGCATTGGTTTTCTAAAAATGGAGTGAAGAGAAGTAAGAGGACTTACATTTCTATTGCTTTAATTTTTTATGCAATAGTGATGTTGATTTTTCAGAGCATGTCTCCTCAATAGTCCAGATATTCTGTCATTACAATCCTAATTGGAGAAAACTTACAGTTTAAACATCTTTTTAAGTTTTTGATTCTGAGTGATATGGTTTGGCTGTGTCCCCACCAAAATCTCATCTTGAATTCCCAAGTGTTGTGGAAGGGACCTGGTGGGAGGTAACTGAATCACGGGGGCAAGTCTTTCCTGTGCTGTTCTCGTGATTGTGAATAAGTCTCACAAGATCTGATGGTTTTAAAAAGAGAAGTTCTCCTGCACAAGTTTTCTGTCTTTGCCTGCTGCCATCCGTGTAAGATATGACTTGCTCCTCCTTGCCTTCCACCATGATTGAGGCTTCCCCAGCTGCATGAAACTATAAGTCCAATTGAACCTCTTTTTTTTTTGTAAATTGCCCAGTCTTGGGTATGTCTTTATCAGCAGCATGAAAACAGGCTAATACACTGAGGAAAAGGAGAAGTAAAGATATTTACATTTGCCATTAAATGTCTAATATGTGGCAAGTGGTTTGTAAAGGTTATCACTTTTAAACTTCACAAACTCTCTGGAATTTAAGAACCTAGCTAACCAACCCTAAATAACCCAACTAGTGATGACAGAGCACAGATTTGAAACCTGAAATGTCTGCTTTGAAATCTTGTACACTTTCCAATACACTGTACTACCTCCACTAGTTAAGAATCACCCCTCATTTTGAAATTTAATATAGATGGCCTCGAGATGCCAAAAATGAGATATCTATAACTATATCTATAGTTTTTTAGTGTTTAATACATTTTTTCTTCTTAATCTTACAACTTCTTGAGGATAGTCAATGTTTCATGCTCTTTATATCTGCTGCAAACATTGGTTAGACTTGTCAGGAGCACAGTGCCTTGATGGTATCTGATAGACTAATTGCTTACAGTTCATTGTTAATCCCCAGGCTTCTTCATTTTCTTGGTTCAAATAAGGTCAATATTAATAATAATTGCTCAAATTCCACTGCCTTCTTATCTTCACTTGTATTCTGAAGGGTCCCAATTTAAAATCTCTCCTAATGGTTTCTAGGGGCCCCTGGAGATGTTTCATGTCAATGCAGAGTTTAGTTAAGATGTTTAGTTCTAGACTGCCTTGATTATGCCCTTGGACTGAACCTGAGAAATACCACTCACTCTGTGATATGGTTTGGCTCTGTGTCCTCACCCAAATCTCATCTTGAATTGTACTCCCATAATTCCCATGTGTTGTGGGAGGGGCCGAGTGGGAGGTAATCGAGTCATGGGGACTGGTCTTTCCCATGCTATTCTTGTAATAGCAAATAAGTCTCATGAGATCTGATGGTTTTAAAAAGGGGAGTTTCCTTGCACAAGATCTCTCTTCTCTTATCTGCTGCCATGTGAGACATGCCTTTCACCTTCTGCCATGACTGTGAGACCTCTCCAGCCACATGCAACTCTAAGTCCATTAAAACCTCTTTTTCTTCCCAGTCTCAGGTATGTCTTTTTCAGCAGTGTGAAAACTGACTAATACACTATGCAAATCATTCAGTCACCTGGTATTTTTAATTTTTTTTTCCTTTTTGATCCACCACTAAGAGTCATGGCAGCCAGTATTTGCATGTGTGTTTTTTCTTTTTCTTTATTTTATTTTATTTTTGAGACAAAGTCTCACTCTGTCACCCAGGCTGGAGTGCAGTGGCACAATCTCAGCTCACTGAAACCTCTGACTTATGGGTTAAAGCAATTCTCCTGTCTCAGTTTCTGGAGTAGCTGGGATTACAGGCAAGCATCATCACATCCAGCTAATTTTTTGTATTTTTAGTAGAGATGGGGTTTCACCATGTTTGCCAGGCTGGTCTCGAACTCCTGACCTCAAGTGATCCACCCACCTCGGCCTCCCAAAGTGCTTGGATTACAGGCATGAGACACCATGCCCAGCTGCAGCCAGTATTTTTTAATGCCTCCATAGTATGTGGTACAGGTACAAGTTACTGGGAATGGGTAAAGGGTAGGTTTTCCAGAGTTTCCAAAGCTGCAAGTCCTGATGATAACGGCCTTTTCCTTATACTCCTGTGTCTCGTGAAACATGAATGTAGCTTCTTCAGCTTTTCTCTACAACCTGCCCTCTTCAGGGCTTAAATACCTGTTTGTGAGAGGTAGAGTAAGGTAAAGAGGTAGAGTAAGAATTTTACTATCCTCTATACATTCCTCACTCCTTGCAAATCATCTCCACTAAAACTTCACCATTGCATCAAGTACTCTCAGACATGCTTCAGTCTCTAGGTACCTTGGTATCTAGGTTTTAGATATCTAGTATATTAGATCTAGGTATCCAGATATGTAGATATCTAATGTATTGCAAAGGACAGGTTTCAACATGTTTGACTTAGGGTACCATATTGTTTTACACAATTAAGTTGGCATATGTTTTAATTCCCCCAACTCTCATTTAATATTCCTATCCAGCTTTACAATGTATCTGACTTCTTCCTATTCAAAGTTTAGCATTGCCTTCATCTAGGAGCTTGTTAAAAATACAGAAATTTGGTCATTACTCCAGGCCTACTGAATTGGAATCTGAATTACTGTTGACAATTCCACTAGTTAACACCAAAGTAATTCGTGTGCATGTTAAAGTTTAAGAGGGTAATATCTCTATTAGTCTATCATGCCTTGAACTTATTAGGTAATGATGAGCTAGGTAGTTAGAACAAAGCCTCCAATGAAACAACTAAAATGAACTGGACAAAATATAAAATTATCTTAAGGAGGTCTCAGACTGAAATATTTCTCATGTGCCTGGCAGAAGCAAACAAAAATTGCCACAAGGGAATTTTTTCATCACAGGACTAAAATTACTTACATAGATAGTTTTTAAAGTAGATATCTAACATGCTGTCAAAGATACCAGATGCTCAGAGAACATAGGGGACATGAATGAGGTCCAGCAAAACAACAGGCCACAGCAATAGACTTTAGATCAACAAATTATTAGACACAATCCAAAAGACAACTGACTATGCTTATTTGAAGAAATATTTAAAATATCTAAACTTGGGTTCAGCCTCCATGACTCACATCTGTAATCTCAGCACTTTGTGAGGCTGAGGCAGGCAGATCACTTGAGGTCAGGAGTTCGAGACCAGCCTGCCCAACATGGTGAAACCCTGTTTGTACTGAAAATACAAAAATTAGCTGAGTGTGGTGGCGCACACCTGTAGTCCCAGCTACTCAGGGGTTGCAGTGTGCTGAGATCGTGCCACTGCACTCTAGGCTGGGCAACAAAGGGAGACTCTGTCTCAAAAAAAAATCTATACTTGGAAATCTATTTAGCGAATAGAGAGCTATAATAAAAAGTGACATAATAGATTTTTTAAAGGACCAAATAGAGCTTCTACAACTGAAAAACAGTAACTGAAATTTAGACACAATTGATGAGTTTAACAGCAGGCTAAGCTGAAGAGAGAACGTGTAAACTGGAAAATGGTCAGAAGAAATTATCTAGCATGGAGAGATACTAGAAGGGTGGATGAAACACAGTGGAAAAATCTGCCATGTTTAATTGGAGACATGGAAAGGAAGGAGAGAGTGAGAAGGGTACAGAAATGGCTGAGAATTTTTCAGGGCTATTTAAGAAACTAACCACAGATTCAAAAAGTTTATTAAATCCTAAGTATAATTTTAAAAAACCATATCTACACACATAGTAGCTGAAACATATCGAAGAAAAATCTTGAAATTTATTCTTGAAGAGGAATAAAGGCAAATATTCCTGTTACTATGTGGCATAACACACCACTGAAAACATAATGGCACAAAACAACAACCTTATGTAACAAATTCTGTGGGTTAGGAATTTAGATAAGACAGCAAGGATAGTTTATCTCTGCTCAATGGGATGGATGACTTGAAAGCTAGGCTCACTAGGATTGTCAACAGGAGTGCCTACTTGGTTTCTCCAACATGGTAGTTTCAGGCTGATCTGTTTTGTTTTGTTTTTTTAAACGTGGCAGATGGATTCTTTCATGGTGAACACCCAAGAGCAACAGGCAGAAGATGCACTGTGTTTGATGACCTAGCTTTAGGAGACACATTGCCTCACTTCAACCAAACACTTTTGTGTGAAGAAGTCAGAACCCCACCTAAATTCAAGCTTAGCGGACATAGACACTAGTCAATTGGATAAGTGTCAAAAGATCAGCTGCATTAAAAAAAAATCACCTTGGGCTGGGCACAGTGGCTCACACCTATAATTTCAGCACTTTGGGAGGCTGAGGCATGTGGATAATTTGAGCCCAGGAGTTGGAGATCAGCCTGAGCAATATGGTGAGACTCCCTCTCTAAATAAAATAAAATAAAAATTAAAAAATCACCTTATCAAAACTAGGAAAAGCTGTATGCACACTAAGGACAAATCTCCTTAGTAGTATGAATTACTGCAATAACTTAACCAAGTTGTCTGATATGATTTTCATGGTGCTTTATTGAACACCTATTTTAATAGATTTATGGAGCTACCGGTTACTAGAGGAGATATCCCTAGCTTATGCAAATTTCATTCCACAGCAAAATACCAAGACTTCTTGGAGAGACTTTTAATCACTTTAACTTGAGCTCCAATATTAGTTGAACTATATAAACAGATGCTCAGAATGATCTTCCCAATATTTAGAAAGAAATACATTTTAGTCCCAGGAAACCCTAATTCAATAGAACCATGTGAAATGCCACAAATACTTAGTGAATAAGTTAGAAAAATGGAAAATAAAAATAAAGAGAAAAGCCCATTTATCCTGACCAATCAATTTAATTAGACCACGATAGTCAACAAAATCTAGCCCAACCCTCTAGATTTGGTCATATGTTCGCCGTTAAATCAACCTCTTGGCCAAAGAAATACAATGCAGTGACTGGTTTAATCTAGGTACATATCTACCCCTCTAGGCTGGAAAGCCATTAGTTTCCCTCTTAAGCAAGCAGATACATAGATGAAAATTAGCAGTCATTGGGATGTGACAAATAGACGCGAGAAGAGTCACCTTCAAGTGTCCATGATAGGAGAAGGTGTATTCCAGGCAGAGAAACAGCTTATGTAAGGTTCTGCAAGATCATCAATCATTTGGGGGAAAATGGCAAGGAAGTGTTATGACTGGAGTAAATAATATCTAACATCCTTGGCCACTGAAATCACAGGAACCAGACTATAATTATGTCACACTAAAAGGAGATTACCTAATTGTTTCATTAACAACACTTTTTCAAAATAAACCAGAAACCTGTATTCTTATGGAACTGAGATAGGAGAAATCTCATAAATATTCTCTGGAAAAATATAGAGAATGAGAGGGTACAATGCAAACTTGTTATATAAAGGCTTAATTCTTAAAAACCTTATTTATGTTCTCTAAGATCTTAGTAACTTGGCTTCAAGCTAACGTTGACTCCCCTCAATTATAGACTCTATTCATGGGTCCATGAATCTGACACTTGAAAGCTTCCCTTGAAAATTACCTGTCAAAAATATGCTTTACCCAAGTGAAAACTAGGTTTATAAATACTTCAGCCTGTTTTTAACTCTGTCTCTGTAGACTAATAATATGGCATTTCTGAGCAGACATCATTTAGGGTGACCTTTTCAAAATAGAGTCAAGGGTTCAGGAATCACATTGGCTCTGCACCTTGCTGCTTACAAAGTGTGTTTGTGAATGTTGTTGTATTGATTACTTACAACAACCCTGTAATTGAGGTATACTGATACCCCTTTTACAGAAAGATAAACTGAGGCTCAGGAAGGTGAATAATTTTCTCAAAGATACACAGATGGTCAGTGACATATGAGAATCAAGGTCACACTTCTTACCCCAAGTGCAGCCCTCCTTTGGCAGGTGCTCTTTCCTGTCATCAGTAAAGCAGATGTTAGCCAGGCATGGTTGCTTACACTTGTAGTCCCCAGCACTTTGGGAGGCCGAGGCAGGTGGACTGCTTGAGACCAGGGGTTCGAGACCAGCCTGGGCAACATGGCAAACCCCATCTCTACAAAACATAGAAAAATTAGCTGGGTGTGGGAGTGCATGACTGTGGTCCCAGCTACTTGGGAGGCTGGGGCGGGAGGATCACTTGAGCCTAGGAGGCAGATGTTGCAGCGAGCTGAGATTGTGCCACTGTACTCCAGCCTGGGTGACAGAGTGAGACTCTGTCTCAAAAAATAAAATAAAATGAAATAAAATAAAGCAGACATCACTAGAACTTCTCATTTGTCAAAGTACAATTTGAATCACAGAACCCACATCATATATTAAGCTACTCTGTGTAACTGGAATTATGGCAATAGTTTGTCTATACCCAGAATACTAGAATAATAAAAAATATACATTACCTATTTTTATTGTATAATTGGCCCTTGAATAATTCAGGGGTCACCAGTGCTGACCCCCAGGACAGTCAAAAATCCATGTATAATTTTTGACTCCCCAAAAACATTACTAATAGCCTACTGTTGACCAGAAGCCTAACAATAACATAGTCGATAACACCTATTTTGCACAGTATATGTGTTATATATGGTATTCTCATAATAAAGTAAGCTAGGGAAAAGAGACTGTTATAAGATAATCATAAGGAGACTTCCCAGCCTTTAGAACTGTAAGAAATAAATCTCTGTTCTTTAAAAATTAAATAAAAAGAAAATTATAAGGAAGATAAAATACATTTACAGTATTGTGCCATACTTTTTGATACAATATGTTTATGCAATCTGTTTATAAGATGAATTGTCTGTCTGAAATAGTGGGCAACCACAGTTGTAGACCTCCATCTATGATACATATCAAGAAATTCAACTTTTTCTTGTAATGTCATGACTTTTCTCTACTTTTTGCAACCACTTCCAGCGTCACTAGTGGCACTTTATATGAGTCTCACGCCGTTAGTGAAGGTTTACAGTACTGAATTAAATACAATGAAAATCTAAGAGAGATCATTTTTTACTGTGCTATGCAATTTGCTGGAGAGATGAACTGCTCACACAGAGATGATTGGCATCACACGGCTTTTTAAGAGGCTACTTGCAACACTTGAGCTATCTCAATAACAGGAAGTGAACACAAAATTGTTATGGTAGCACAATAAATACTACAGTTATTTTTATGCAGTTATGATTCAATACTGCACGTTTATGTTTGTTTACATTTTTCTTGATGGTGAATGACATCACGTACAATCTGTGTGCGTAAGTTTTGATAAATTTTTTTATAATAGGTTTGTGTATATTTTATGCTAACAAATGATATAACGAACTAGTATTTATATATATTTTATGCATTCATAACATACCTGACTTCTTAATTGTGTCCATATTTCTAGGCTATGCAGTTTGCATGCTTTTTCAAATTGTCACAAAACTCCAAAATAAATATATTTTCCAATATTTTTATTGCATGGGTCCACATATAAGTGGACCTATGCAATTTGAACCTGTGTTATTTGAGTCAACTGTAATTTTTAGTTGAACACTAAAGTTTCAATAAAGAAAATTATCAAAACACATATACAAAGCAAAGCAAAACAAAAACCACACAAGTGTGAATAAAACACTGCATTGTATGGATGGATCCTACGTTCTTAGTTGTTTGTTCAAGGCTGCCTACATTTTGACTCCAAGCACTTCTGAATCATGAGTCCTCCCATTCTCCTACTCTCTGTGTCCCATATTGTCTCAGCTTTGAGTCCCCCTACTGTGGCCTACACTGTTTCTTTTGTATCTTCGCTACACCTCTTCCATTTCTGATTTCCTACATCTGACTTGAGCTTTCAGGCACAGTCTACATAGACTCTAACAGTCATTATTCCCCACTGATCCCTCAAACTATCTCACTGTAACTCTATTTATGTCTAATCTTTGTCTCAGAATGTATATGTGACGAGAGCAAGGCAGATGGCAGCTTCATGGTTTCTCTGGTGTAATTCATAAATTACCTTTTTATTTGTCTTCAAACCAAGCTTCTTGGCTTAGGTTGCAGAAGTAAGTCCAGCACTGCCAACTAGGCCAGATGGTTCTTAATTGGTTAAATGTAACTTTCTGTAAGAGGTATAAAGTTATTTGTGTACATATCTTAATAATGCTGCCAAAAATGTCCCCCAAAGCTTTAGCATTCTGCATTTCCATCAGCATTGCATGAGTACTTGTTTCCCTCTACCTTTGCTAGCACTGAATGTTATCAATGATTTAAATTGTTGCTAATCATATCTTAGTTTTATTTTTATTTGCATTTTCCTGATGGCTGAAGAAGCAGATAATTTTTCCATATGCTTTTTGGTCTTTGTCTTTCACTATTAAATTTATTAATTGTCATTATTATCTTCTGTCCACTTACTGTGGAGATTTTTTTATTTATCAATTTTAGGAGCGTTAAATGGCATGATTTGTTTTTGTACAATATGGTATACATTACAAATATAGTGTTTTGTTATACAGTTTATAACATTTTAACTAAATTTACCTACATATACAATTTAACTGAATTTATTTAGTTAAATATGTGCTTATTCTCTTGTCTCATTTAACAGGAGTACCTCTGACAACATAACTCAAATTTAAAAAATAACTTCCATTATTTTAAAGATATTTAAAATATTTACGTTTTATTAAATATTTTTCATTTTTTATGGATAACTGTGATTTGGTTATCAATTGCTAAGTAACATACTGTTTTACCCCCAAACTTACTGGCTTTAAATAACACCATTTATTTTTTCTCATGATTTGGTGGATGAGGAATTTGAGCAAGGCTCAACTGAATAGTTCTTCTGCTCCATGTGGCATCAGCTGGTCACTGTGTTGGCAGCATTCAGCTGACAACTGGGCTGGACTGGATGGAAGATACAAGAATGAGTCCCTCCCATATTTGTCACCTCGGTGCTCCTCCCCATGACCTCTTTTTTCACCTGTCCAGCTTGGGCTTCCTCACAGTATGGTGGTCTCAGGATAGTGATACTGTTACAGTAGGCAGTCAGACAGAAGCAGGGCAGGAGACAGGCCCCCTGCCCCCACCCGACAACTCCAAGGGATGTCAGGCAACCATCAGGTGATGGTCAGGTGGTCGTTAAACTGCCTCTCTGAAATAATAGTTGGGTCACAGCCGGTGCCAGGGAAAGGTAGTCTCCTAATAGATAGAAACACCAGGAACTGATGATCAGCAGCTTCCAGATAAGATCTCAGGAAATGGGTGAGTAGGCTCAAGCATATGCACTAAGAGACAAAATGGTGGAGTTTAACTGGTAACTGGTAACTTGACTGGTAAGGGAAAAATGCACGAGCACGTGCATAGCTTCAGCAAACACTGTGCACAAGGCCCCTCCCAAGTGCTAGAAGGCCACTGTGCATGTGGACAGCCCACCCTAAGGGGAGAGTCAGGGGAGAAGAGATGCAACCCCCTGCACCCATGCCAAGGTATAAACCACATGTCAAAAGTCAAACCATGCGCTTGATCTCTCAAGTTGCCTGCTTGGCCCTGTTCCAAGAATACTTTACTCCCTTTGATTCCTGCGCTAAAGCTTTTTAATAAACTTTCACTCCCACTTTAAAACTTGCCTTGGTCTCTCACTCTGCCTTATGCCCCTTGGTCAAATTCTTTCTTCTGAGATGGCAAGAATTAAGGTTGCTGCAGACTCGTGCAGATTCACCACTGCTAACATACTTTGGTGCTGCGTGACTTGGATACGTTTCCCTAGTGCTGACAATACTTATATTGCTGCTAGTTTTCCCCAAGAGAATATGAAGACTGGCAGGCCTTTTGCAGGCCACAACCAGAACTGTGTAGCATCATTTCCATTGAATTCAAAAAGTTACCTCACTGAACTGGTAAGCGAGGGACAAATAAACTTACATTGCTTTGAGGTTCATTTGTTAGAGTAGTTAGTGATACTAAAATATGTGTATTTCTACTTATAAAACAATAATGAAGACTTTTATGATTTTATATAGGTAGACATAGGGCAGCTGTGAGCAGGGTAAGTTGAGGGTTTAGATCTGATCCTCTGTAGCTTTCTCAGCAGTACCTGTCCCCAAATTTTCAGTCTTGACCCCATCTACATACACACTCATGCCCAGAGGAAATTGTTTAAAGGCATTTTGTTCTTTCTTGTCTTCCTTGTAGTTTGTAGATGAGCTGATAAATTATCTAAAATGTTATCACAAGTTGCATTTCTTAAATGTGGATATTGTCCTCAAACTGATTTCATGCATTTATAATTGGGTTTATTAAGCAATATGAAATCTGCAGGCTACAAACATACAAGTATTTAATTGTTGTCCATTTACTTTTCCAAACCAATTTTAAATACCTGTCTTACTGCCTCCTCTTATCACTCAGGTTTGATTATGCCCTGAAGGAACTATAAGGAGAAGAGGGCATGGTTTTATTTGTTCCTTTACTTTTCCGCAGGCTTCATGGGTGTGCCGCCCATGTAGCCACCTAGGCCCTACACTTTGTAAAATCATGCACTTGGTTTAATGCTCTGCTGTTGTCATCTTGAAATTCTTAATAATTTTAGAAAAAGGGGCCCTACACTTTCATTTTGTACTGGGGCTTGCTGATTATGTAGCTGTGCTGTTTTCTTGGTTTCAAATTTCTCCAACAGGTTGGAGGGAAAGGGAGGCAGAAGAAAAAAGAACAAAATTCTACTTATCTAGCCAATTTTGAAACACTCTGTGTCTTGGTTGTCACTGTTTCTCTGACCATTGAAAATCTTCTCTGAACATTGATCCTGTCGACCTAAGAAGGAAACTAAGACAAAATTAATATAAGTAGAGGGTTTATTTGGGCTAAATCTGAGGACCACAACACAGGAGAAACAGATTCAAATTGCCCTGAATATATTGTCCAATTAGCAGCAGTTACAAGTGGGTTTTTAAAGGAAAAAATAAGAGACAGTTCTCACATTGATTCATTAAAATAGCATAAGCTATTGATTGGCTATACATTGTTCTTTGTATCACAAATTTCAGGAACATGAAGATAATGGATGAGGGTCACTTTATGCAACTCTTAAGACAATAAACAACAAAATGCCTTTAAACAATTGACCCTAGGCATAGGTGTGTATGTGGAGGGGGTCGAGATTCAAGTCTCATACTTATGCCACTCTGGGCATGATACATTTTTCATACCTCATGTAGCTCAGACTGCTTTGAGCTAATTTTCTTTTCTTTCTTTTTAATTTATTATACTTTAAGTTCTAGGGTACATGTGCACAACATGTAGGTTTGTTACATAGATATACATGTGCCATGTTGGTTTGCTGCACTAATTAACTCATCATTTACATTAGGTATTTCTCCTAATGCTATCCCACACCCTGCTCCCACCCCACGACAGGCCCTGGGGTGTGACGTTCCCCGCCCTGTATCCAAGTGTTCTCATTGTTCAGTTCCCACCTATAAGTGAGAACATGTGGTGTTTGGTTTTCTGTCCTTGTGATGGTTTGCTCAGAATGCTGGTTTCCAGCTGCATCCATGTTGCCACAAAGGACATGAACTCAACCTTTTTTATGGCTGCATAGTATTCTATGGTGTATATGTGCCACATTTTCTTAATCCAATCTATCATTGATGGACATTTGAGTTGGTTCCAAGTCTTTGCTATTGTGAGTAGTGCCACAACAAACATATGTGTGCATGTGTCTTTATAGTAGCGTGATTTATAATCCTTCGGGTATATCCAGTAATGGGATCTCTGGGTCAAATGATGTTTCTAGTTCTAGATCCTTGAGGAATTGCCACACTGTCTTTCACAATGGTTGAACTAATTTACACTCCCACCGACAGTGTAAAAGCATTTCTGTTTCTCCACATCCTCTCCAGCATCTGTTGTTTTCTGACTTTTTAATGATTGCCATTCTAACTGGTGTGAGATGGTATCTCATCGTGGTTTTAATTTGCATTTCTCTGATGACCAGTGATGATGAGCATTTTTTCATGTGTCTGTTGGCTGCAAAAATGTCTTCTTTTGAGAAGTGTCTGTTCATATCCTTTGCCCACTTTTTGATGGGGTTATTTGTTTTTTTCTTGTAAATTTGTTTAAGTTCTTTGTAGATTCTGGATATTAGTCGTTTGTCAGATGAGTAGATTGCAAAAATTTTCTCCCATTCTGTAGGTTGCCTGTTCACTCTGATGGTAGTTTCTTTTGCTGTGCAGAAGCTCTTTAGTTTAATTAGATCCCATTTGTCAGTTTTGGCTTTTGTTGCCATTGCTTTTGGTGTTTTAGTCATGAAGTCCTTGCCCACGCCTATGTCCTGAATGGTATTGCCTAGGTTTTCTTCTAGGGTTTTTATGGTTTAGGTCTAACATTTAAGCCTTTAATCCATCTTGAATTAATTTTTTATAAGGTGTAAGGAAGGGATCCAGTTTTAGCTTTCTACATATGGCTAGCCAGTTTTCCCAGCACCATTTATTAAATAGGGGATCCTTTCCCCATTTCTTGTTTTGGTCAGGTATGTCAAAGATCAGATGGTTGTAGATGTGTGGTGTTATTTCTGAAGCCTCTGTTCTGTGCCATTGGTCTATATCTCTGTTTTGATACCAGTATCATGCTGTTTTGGTTACTGTAACCTGTAGTATAGTTTGAAGTCAGGTAGTGTGTTGCCTCCAGCTTTGTTCTTTGTGCTTGGGATTGTCTTGGCAATGCAGGCTCTTTTTTGTTCCATATGAATTTTAAAGTAGTTTTTTCCAATTCTGTGAAGAAAGTCATTGGTAGCTTGATGGGGATGGTATTGAATCTATAAATTACCTTGGGCAGTATGGCCATTTTCACAATATTGATTCTTCCTACCCATAAGCATGGAATGTTCTTCCATTTGTTTGTGTCCTCTTTTATTTCATTGAGCAGTGGTTTGTAGTTCTCCTTGAAGAGGTCCTTCACATCCCTTGTAAGTTGGATTCCTAGGTATTTTATTCTCTTTGTAGCAATTGTGAATGGGAGTTCACTAATGATTTGGCTGCCTGTTTGTCTGTTATTGGTGTATAGGAATACTTGTGATTTTTGCACATTGATTTTGTATCCTGAGACTTTTCTGAAGTTGCTTATCAGCTTAAGGAGATTTTGGGCTGAGACAATGGGGTTTTCTAACTATACAATCATGTCGTCTGCAAACAGGGACAATTCAATTTCCTCTTTTCCTAATTGAATACCCTTTATTTCTTTATCTTGCCTGATTGCCCTAGCCAGAACTTCCAATACTATGTTGAATAGCAGTGGAGAGAGAGGGCATCCTTGTCTTGTGCTGGTTTTCAAAGGGAATGCTTCCAGTTTTTGCCCATTCAGTAGGATATTGGCTGTCAGTTTGTCATAAAGAACTCTTATTATTTTGAGCTACGTTCCATGAATACCTACTTTATTGAGAGTTTTTAGCATGAAGCGCTGTTGAATTTTGTCGAAGTGGTTTTCTGCATCTATTGAGATAATCATGTGGTTTTTGTCATTGGTTCTGTTTATGTGATGGATTATGTTTATTGATTTGCATATGTTGGACCAGCCTTGCATCCCAGGGATGAAGGGGAGTTGATCGTGGTGGATAAGCTTTTTGATGTGCTGCTGGATTCAGTTTGCCAGTATTTTATTGAAGATTTTTGCATCGATGTTCATCAAGGATATGGGCCTAAAATTCTCTTTTTTTTTTGTTGTGTCTCTGCCCGGCTTTGGTATCAGGATGATGCTGGCCTCATAAAATGAGTTAGGGAGGCTTCTCTCTTTTTCTATTGATTGGAATAGTTTCAGAAGGAATGGTACCAGCTACTCTTTGTACCTCCGGTAGAATTCGGCTGTGAATCCATCTGCTCCTGGACTTTTTTTGGTTGGTAGGCTATTAATTATTGCCTTAATCTCAGAGCCTATTAGGAGATTCAGCTTCTTCCTGGTTTAGTCTTGGGAGGGTGTATGTGTC
The DNA here is from genome assembly GCF_028885625.2 of Pongo pygmaeus. Taxonomy (NCBI): domain Eukaryota; kingdom Metazoa; phylum Chordata; class Mammalia; order Primates; family Hominidae; genus Pongo; species Pongo pygmaeus. The sequence continues at coordinate 128,573,009 of NC_072384.2, forward strand.
CAGGAATTTATCCATTTCTTCTAGATTTTCTAGTTTATTTGCTTAGGGGTGTTTATAGTATTCTCGAATGGTAGTTTGTATTTCTATGGGATCGGTGGTGATATCCCTTTTATCATTTTTTATTGTGTCTATTTTATTCTCTTTTTCTTCTTTTTAGTCTTGCTATTGGTCTATCAGTTTTGTTGATCTTTTAAAAAAAACTAGCTCCTGGATTCATTGATTTTTTTGAAGGGTTTTTTTGTGTCTCTATTTTCTTCAGTTCTGCTCTGATCTTAGTTATTTCTTGCCTTCTTCTAGCTTTTGAATGTGTTTGCTCTTGCTTCTCTAGTTCTTTTAATTGTGATGTTAGGGTGTCAATTTTAGATCTTTCCTGCTTTCTCTTGTGGGCATTTAGTGCTATAAATTTCCCTCTACACACTGCTTTAAATGTGTCCCAGAGATTCTGGTATGTTGTGTCTTTGTTCTCATTGGTTTCAAAGAACATCTTTATTTCTGCCTTCATTTTGTTATGTACCCAGTAGTCATTCAGGAGCAGGTTGTTCAATTTCTATGTAGTTGTGTGGTTTTGAGTAAGTTTCTTAATCCTGAGTTCTAATTTGATTGCACTGTCATCTGAGAGACAGTTTGTTAAGATTTCTGTTCTTTTACATTTGCTGAGGAGTACTTTACTTTCAACTATGTGGTCAATTTTGGAATAAGTGCGATGCGGTGCTGAGAAGAATGTATATTCTGTTGATTTGGTGGGGAGGGTTCTGTAGATGTCTATTAGGTCTGCTTGATGCAGAGGTGAGTTCAAGTCCTGGATATCCTTGTTAACTTTTCTGTCTCGTTGATCTGTCTAATGTTGACAGTGGGGTGTTAAAGTCTCCCATTATTATTGCGTGGGAGTCTAAGTCTCTTTGTAGATCTCTAAGGACCTGCTTTATGAATCCGGGTGCTCCTATATTGGGTGTATATATATTTAGGATAATTAGCTCTTCTTGTTGAATTGATCCCTTTACCATTATGTAATGGCCTTCTTTGTCTCTTTTGATCTTTGTTGGTTTAAAGTCTGTTTTCTCAGAGACTAGGATTGTAACTCCTGCTTTTTTTTGGTTTTCCATTTGCTTGGTAGATCTTCCTCCATCCCTTTATTTTGAGCCTATGTGTGTCTTTGCACGTGAGATGGGTCTCCTGAATACAGCACACTGATGGGTCTTGACTCTTCATCCAATTTGCCAGTCTGTGTCTTTTAATTGGAGCATTTAGCCCATTTACATTTAAGGTTTATATTGTTATGTGTAAATTTGATCCTGTCATTATGATGTTAGGTGGTTATTTTGCCCATTAGTTGATGCAGTTTCTTCCTAGTGTCAATAGTCTTTACAATTTGACATGTTTTTACAGTGGCTGGTACCGGTTGTTCCTTTCCATGTTTAGTGCTTCCTTCAGGAGCTCTTGTAAGGTAGGCCTGGTGGTGATGGAATCAGTCTAAAAAACATCTCAAAAAGCCAATCTTAGATTCTACAATAGTGATGTTATCTACAGGAACAACTGGGGAAGTTACAAATCATGTGACTAGAGCCACATGACTCCTGAGACTATAGAAACTATGCCTACATTTTAGCAGAATTCAGGGCCCTTCCATAAATCTAATATTGTGGCCTTTCACTAGTCTTACAAAAGCAATTCAGAACAGGCATGGTGGCTCACACCTGTAATCCCAGCGCTTTGGGAGACCAAGGCAGGAGGGACCACTTGAGCCTTGGAGTTCAAGACCAACCTAGGCAACACAGTAGGACCCTGTCTCTCCAAAAAGAAAAAAGAAAGCCAGTCATGGTGGCACACATCTGTAGTCCCAGCTACGTAGGAGGCTGAGGTGGGAGAATTGCTTGAGCCCAGGAGATCAAGGCTGCAGTGAGGTGTGATAGCATCACTCTACTCTGGCCTTTGTGACAGAGTGAGTCTCTGTCTCAAAAATAAATGCATGAAAAATAAAAATAAAGGTGATTTCAGCCCTGGAGAAGGGAGGTAATTTTTTTCTAGGGAAAGAGTTTATTATTCTTGCTTCAAAGTTATACTATAAATTCCTCCCAAAGTTAGCTGGGCCTATGACCAAGAATGACCAAGGACAGCTTGGTGGTCAGAAGCAAGATAGAGTCAGCTATGTCAGATTTGTCTGTCATAATTTTGCATAGGTGATTTCAAGAAGATGGATATCTTTCCCTTCCTTCACCTTTTTGTTCTATTCAGGCCCTCAAAGGATTGGGTGATGCCTGCTCACATTGGTGAGGTGGATCTTCATTATGCAGTCTGCTGATTACAATGCATATCTTTTCCAGAAACACTGTGGCAGACACATGAGAAATAATGTTTTTCCTATCTGCATATCCCTTAATCCAGTCAAACTGACACATAAAATTAACCATCACACTGTGCTTGAGAAGTTTTGTGTGTATCCTGCCCAAGAGGGCTGCCTATTGGGTGCTGGGGGAAATGAGAGATGGGGATTGCCGGGTCATCAGCTGCAGGGAGAAGGGGTAAAGCTGGAGTTGGGGTAGTGTCTCCCACATCAGAGAAATGGTAAAGAAGTGACCCCACAGGGCCCTCCACAAAATGCACACACATATTCCTGAGATGGCAGACATTTGGCTTTCTGTCCCAAGGAGAACATTGCCAGCAATTGTATTAACCAGGGAAGCAATAATGGCTATCAGAGAATTGCAGTTGCACTTCCAGATAAAGAGAGAAATATTTGCTCCATTTCCCTTCTGTCCCCCCAGTGCCCACTACTAGTGGAAATAGAACTAGAGAAGGCAGGAGAAGAACAAAACCACAGATACCGCCCCTCTTCCTATTTCGAGCTCCTCAGGCCAAAGCCAGCCAGGTGCTTAGGAAAGGGAGACGAGAGCGATAAGCTGCGTGTAAAAGCCAGGTCTATAAATTGGATTAGACTGACTGAAGATTTTAGTAATGCAAGTGACCAGAGGATATGGGATCTGCCATAGATTCATAATACAACGGCAGAAAAGAGATTTGACAGAATATGGTTGGCCTCATAGTTGGTGAAATTTAAAAATGCATCATATTTTTGTCTGCTTCACATAATTTGAGTTGTTTAATAAACCATTTACATTTGCAAGCTGACTGCTGAGGAAATGATTCCCTGTTCAATATTCCCAGGGAGTTGGAGCAAGAGGGGAAAGAGAGAGAAACAGAGAGAGAGAGAAAGAGTGAAAGAAACAGAGAGAGACAGAGAGAGAGGGAGAAAGAGCAAGAACCTTCTGTATGATTCCTTCCCTTCAGATTGGGACAATTTAGGTCCTATGCCTATTTCTGGGCTAAATGCTCTGATAAGGGAAGACTCTTGTGGGCTTGGTCCAGCCTGCATCCACCCTGGGAGCTGGGATAGAGTCAGCTTCTCTTGCATCGCATAGGTTATGTGCAGGAAGGTGGATACCTCCAAAAAAAAAAAAAAAAAAAGGTAAAAAGGAGAGAGAGAAGGCATGCTGCTGACTAGGGGACAAAAAGCCTCTACTACATGGTGTCACCATATGTGATAATCATCTGCTTCCATTTTGGCAATGACCCATGTAGCCCTTGGCAGTGTAACCAATTTTCTTTGGATTGCTTCATGCCAAAGATCCCCTCCATTACTCACAGTCACTATGAATGCCCAGATTGGGACAGGACAGTTGTCATTTTCAGTGTGTAATTAGTGACCAACAGGTCTGTGTACTGTGGTGATGTTGTAGATACCCTCTTTGCATTGGCCTGTCTAAAAGGAAGATTCCTCTAACTCCTAGACGTGTAATGAATTCACGTTGGCATTTGTTACTTTGAAAAATAACCTCCTGTTACTTTTTCTCTTTTCTCGCTGCCTCCTGGAGTCAAGTTCTAAAAAGAGAATTTGAAAGTCATCTCCCAGTGTGTTTAGGATTCGTGCATTCTTCCCATGCTGAGTGTTTGGCTTGTGCACGCTTCCTCTGCGATTCACTGAACAATTCTGCTTTTTGGTTTGCTGCTTAATTTTCCATGTTGAACAGATGAATGGCACAGCATTATTCATTGAGTATTTAAGATAATATAGCGTTTTAAAGGTTACATATAATATAACATTTTAAAAATACTTCTAAAAGCATTATGAGGGAAGCCAAACTTTTTTTTTTTTTTGGTGCCTTATGAAGAAACTTTTATTTTAAATTGTAAATTTCAAAGTTTTGGATAACATAACCTGGTGTTCTTCCAGATTGAGGGCATCTTTACATGTTGCAGTTAAATGCAGTGTTTGCCTGGAGGCAGCTTATATGAACGGTCTAGAAGTAGAGGCTGCTTCCCTAGTGGTGCTCTCAAACAGTCAACCCAACCATATAAATAGCCATGAGCTCCACTTTCCCAGCCTTAATTGTGCTCAATGTCAAGTAAGTAACACAGTTTTATTCACTGTTCTCTCTTCTTACTTTAGAAGAGTCATGGTGGCTGAGAAAATACATAATACAATCGAGAAAGAATGATTTGTGGGTTATGACTCTGCTTCTTTTTCTCTCTGCATTGTCCGTCCTCTGACCTCCCTTGCTTCTCATGCCTCCAACTTATGCCAGTTAACAACCTTGCAGCAGAAGCTAAGAGTGCAGCTTCTGAGGCTCATCTGCCTGGGATCAATCCTGCTTTGCCTGTTTCTGGCTCTGTGACCTTAAGCAAGCCACTTATTCTCTTTGTGCTCCAAGTTTTTCAATAACAAAATGATAATAATAATACCTATTTCAGGGAGTTATGGTGGAGAGTAAATCAGTCAATACACGTACAGCACTTCAAATCGTGTCTGGAACATGGAGCAAGTGCTCACATAAATGCTAGTTGTTGTCTCTGCTTCCTTGCTCAGGTCCTCTCAAATCTCTGCATCTTGATTTGCTTACCTATAAAATTACATTCAATTTTTTCCCCCACGTTCAAATAAGTACATGGACCTGAACAAGGAGCACAGAGGAAGAAATCTTTAATAAAACACTGGCTAATTAGCATCGGTAAGCTTCTTGTCAAGGCTGTCCTGCTTTCCAGAACTATTAGAAGTTGACTCTTCTCGGACTTCTGTGAGATACTCATTAGCGGATGTCACTATCTTAACTGAAGTGCTGGCCAAAACCTCCATGCTGAATCAGGAAACTTCATTTTCTTCCATGAATAAATTTATTTATTTATTTATTTATTATTATTTTTTTGAGATGCAGTTTTACTCTTGTTGCCTAGGCTGGAGTGCAATGGCGTGGATTCGGCTCACTGCAACCTCTGCCTCCCAGGTTCAAGTGATTCTCCTGCCTCAGCCTCCCCAGTAGCTGGGATTACAGGCACCCACCACCACGCCCAGCTAATTTTTGTATTTTTAGTAGAGACAGGGTTTTACCATGTTGGCCAGGCTGGTCTTGAACTCCTGACCTCAGGTGATCCACCTGCCTTGGCCTCCCAAAGGGCTGGGACTACAGAGTGAGCCACTGCGCCTGGCCAAATTTGTTTATTTTAAAATGATGTTTATTCATCAGTCAGGGGAGTTCCAGCGATGATGGTATTGCCCTTGACGTTCTGAAGGATGAGACCCCATGACTCAGGCAACCTGCGCTTCTGTGTCACCCACCCATGTGGCAGCGCAGGACAAACAAATGCAGCATTCAGGGACAGAAAGTGCTGGAGACAGCTGGAAAATGTTAGGAGAGAATAAAGGTGGGAAAAATATATCACCAAAGAGACATGGGGCTGAGAGGAAAAAGTGTCCAAAGAATAGAGATGTGTTGGCTCTGTGTACACTACTGTCCTTTGATATACAGTTTACTCTTTCATCCCCGCTTCCAGCATTGTTCTCATGGTTATAACAAGCAAGCACAGACCCTCTCAGTTGATGAAGTGCGGGCAATAGCTGGCTTTCTCACCACCACTTGGTACCAACAATCACATGCTGAGATTGACTAGCGAGTCAGTCCTCAGGGGCCATCTCAAGTGTCACTCTTTGACTTCTTCAAAAACTTTCAAATTTATTCAAAGGCCCTTGGAAACACTGAGGGGAGGCATGACCTAAATGAACACTTTTCACTATCCTTTAAACCTTACTCTGCTTTTAAATTGAACTTTTTTTTCCCAGCATTTTTTATTGTTGCTATACGCCCAACTAAGTTTTATATATTATTAATATATTATTGTTATGGCTCATCATTTATGTCCTTTACTAGAGTGAAAATTCTCAAATGTCAAAAACCCTCTCTGCTCTCCATTGCATTTCTTTGCGTCACCTAGAACAGTGCTCAGCATGCTTGGTGTTGAATAAGTACTGGTGGAATGAGTGGCTAATGAATGGAATGAGTTTTTCTCCACAACCTTGCCAGCATCTATTATTTTCTGACTTTTTTATTTTTATTTTTTTGAGATGGAGTCTCACCTTGTCACCCAGGCTAGAGTGCAGTGGTGCAATCTCAGCTCACTGCAACTTTTGTCTCCTGAGTTCAAGCAATTCTCCTGCCTCAGCCTCCCAAGTAGCTGGAATTACAGGCACGCTCCACCACACCCAGCTAATTTTTGTATTTTTAGTAGAAACAGTGTTTCACCATGTTGGCCAGGTTGGTCTTGAATTCCTGACCTCAAGTGATCTGCCTGCCTCAGCCTCCCAAAGTGCTGGGATTACAGGCCTGAGCCACCATGCCCAGCCCTGACTTTTTAATAATAGCCATTCTGACTGGTGGTATCTCATTGTGGTTTTAATTTGCATTTCTGTAATGATCTTGATGAGAACATGCTCTACACACACCAAAAAACAAAAACCTTTAAAATAGTATTACTTCCGGTCAGAATCTGAGTTTTGATCTGTCGTCCTCATAAATGAGGGTGGGGTTTCTTCAAACAAATAAGAATTGACGATAGGAACCAGAGGCAGGGTCTGGAAGGTGAAAGCAAATGAAGAAGACATGAGCCCTACTATTCAGAAACTAGAACCGAGTTATGTAGAAGGCTTGAACAGCACCCTGAAGTTCTACCAATAACCCCTAAATTTTGTGTATTTGCAGCTTTCCTCAGGTTTTCAAAAGAGCCTTGATATGGTTTGGCTGTGTCCCCTCCCAAATAATCTTGAATTATAGCTCCCATAATCCCCATGTGTTGTAGGAGGGACCTGGTGGGAGGTAATTGAATCATGGGGGCGGTTACCTCCATGCTGTTCTCATGATAGTGAGTGAGTTCTCACGAGATCTGATGGTTTTATAAAGGGCTTGTCCCCCCACTTCGCTCTACACATCTCCTTGCTGCCGCCATGTGAAGAAGGATGGTTTGCTTCCCCTTCCACCATGATTGTAAGTTTCTTGAGGCCTCCCCAGCCCTGCGGAACTGAGAGTAAAACTTCTTTCCTTTATAAATTACCCAGTCTCAGGTATGTCCTTATAGCAGCATGAGAAAGGACTAACACAAGCCTATGCCATAAAAATGTTAAGAATTATAGCTACATTTTTTCTTTGTCTCACTCAACACTCTCAGAGTTTTCCTCACCGCTTAGGGAATAGTTGTTCAAAATTTGATTTCTCTGCCTCTTGCCCGAGGCATTTAGAAAGCAAAGAAACAAACTGTTCCTGGATGTTTAGGAGCAAGCTTCTTCTAACCTTCACGTTGTTTAGACACCACACCCCAGACAATTGCTTTGCTCCTTCCTTGGTATCATCTCTCTGACAGACAGCAATGTATAAAATGTTCAGTTAGAAATGGCCTTATATATCAGATTATTCACAACTTTACTTGTTATATTAAAACATACATTAAAAAAATGAAGTATCAAAAACATTTGGTAAATATATTGGAGAGCCTAGAACTCTCCAATACTGTATACCTGCAATGAATATTTAAAATAAGATTCTGCTGTCAAAAATAGAGGGTAATGACTGATCTAATTCAGTGAGGTGGGTTTTTTTTTTGGCATTTCCGTGCATTTCATAAAAGGTCATCATGTGGTCTACTGCCTTGATTAGTAAAAATATTGCCAGGTTTAAAATAATTGTGTCCTGTTGCTTGACATAGTCGGCAGAGTATCCTTCACAAATGTCACACATGAGCCTGGAGAAGGATCCATGGCATTTAAAGCTAGAGGCTGCCTTGGTTTCATCCGCCTTTATTCTGTCTCAACAAACAGCCATTAATTCTGCTTTCCTCTGTAAGAACAAACTCTTGTTTCTGCTTTATCTGTCCTGCATGTTGTTGTTTGTGACATACTAAGAGAGAGACAGGTTGTGTGTGTATAAATATTTGGGCCAGATGTTCAGCCCAAGGACATCACAATTTGCCATAAAACAATCTTTTTACCTGGGTTTTGAGTGCTCAGAGCATCATTTTAAGATCCGGAGTCCCTGCCATGTTCTGGACCAGAAACTGGCAGAATGAAGGGTATAGTAATGGGATGGAGTTCAACAAAGTCATGGGAATCTTCCAAAAAGGAATAAAAACATGTTGATAATTGTTTAATGGAAGGCCATCTCCAAGGAACAGAAGGGCTTCCCTTAGCTTTTTGCAGAAAGAAGCGTGAACACTGAACAGAAGAATGAGAAATTAGAGGACTTTCAAGAGGGCATTTTTGAAGGAACTATTCAGGAAAAATTTAGTTGGTTAAAGGATCTCTGAAACAATAAAAATAGATTAACATTTTGTTTGTGCACAAACAAGTTTTGCTGGGAGCAAGGGAGGCTCAAAGGATGTTTTTCTTCCTCTGTTCATTTCATTAGAACCTGCCTGCACTTGATTGGATTCCAAGTTCTGCTGGTAATGTCCTGGATATCACTTAAATTCATTCTAATACCTCTAAAATATTCTCAGTTTTGTGGTATTAAAATATTTTACATCAAACATTCTTATACAATTCCAATAACATGCAAATGTTTGTGGAACGCTTCACTTGCCTGAATCCAAAAGTAATTTCATAAGAAATTCTGAGCAGCTTTATATGCCAGGTAGCAGTCTCTAATAAGCTAAGAAGAGCATAAAAATAAAACTGTAGTTTTAGAATTAATGGCTGAACTTTATCAGATATAAACCAAGGCCTCAGTTCCCCAAGGTCTATTAGTTTTCCAGGTCTACATAACATCTGCTATTGTGCTAGGGACTATGGCAGAATTCATAGATGAGTAAAATGTGGTTTCATCCTCCAGGAATTCACAATCATCAACGGAGACCACCTGTATGCAATGTGCCATGCTAGAAGGCAGATGGTGATAAGTGCTTGGGCAGGAAAAGGTTAACTCATGATGCCTGGGTTGTTCCAACCCTGCACATTCCCCAAAGAGGTCTATTTCCAGGATTTACTTTTGGCTGGTTCCTAAGAGCTAAGCACTGAGCCTTGGGAATGTTTTGCCTGGTAAGAGTGTTTTGTATGCCTGAGGCCTTGGGCCATGCTGTACCACTTTGGCCACATAATTTACTCTAATAATGGGATGTATCATAAACATCCATTTTTGGTGTGTAGTGGGGGCTGGAGTATGAGTAGCCGAGGTCAGTCACGTGGGTGCTGCATGCCTACATGACTGACCTCCAGTACCAAACCTGGACACTAAGGCTTCTCTGGTTGGTGACACTTCGCATGTGTTGCCATGTATCATTATTGGAGAGTTAAGTGCATCCTGTGCAACTCTACTGGGAAGGGACACCTGGAAGCTTGTATTTATTTCTCCTGGACTTTGCTCTATGTGCCCTTTCCCCTTGCTGAGTTTAATTCATTCCTTTTTGCTGTGATAAATCATAACCATGGATACATGGTTTCTGAGTCCTGTGGGTCCTTCCGGCATATCATTGAGTCTGAGGTTGGTCCTGGAGACCCCGATGCAGAGTGCTATAGGAGAAGAACAAATCATATCATAGAACTGTGGGGAACCCCTCTACCCATGAACATGCCCATGAACAAAACTGTCTTCCATGGCATTGTCTCAAATGTAAGATAAAACTCAGTGGCCCACACGTGTATTCACATATATAATTTTTCTTACATGTACATCTGATTTTCCATCTCCTTTGATTAAAAGGATTCATGCTCAAATAATACATTTTGGGACAAATAGAGTGGCTTATGCTTGTAGTCTCAGCACTTTGGGAGGCTAAGGCAGGAGGATTGCTTGAGGCCAGGTGTTTAAGACCAGCCTGGGCGACATAGCAAGACCCTGTCTCTATGGGGGAAAAAAAAGAAGAATATATTTTGGACTCCTTCGCATAGATGGAAAGCCTCTTAAAATGTGGCTTCGATTTCTATTCCCAGCTTCACACCTGGTGCCTCTCTCAGCTCATAGCTGTGTTACAATTGTATCAAATTTCCAGCGGTGTCTCAGGCTGCATATCCAGACTGCTGCTAATTATCTTTCTGCTCTGAATGTCTTCTCTTCAGCAGTTTGGGGTCTCTTCTCCCTACTTATTAAATGACTCCTTCATACCCCAAAAGCTGAGCTGAAATATTTTCTCCACCACATAGCAATGAATATTCCCCAGTGTTCCCTGCCTTGCCAGTCCATATAGAGTTGCATTATAGCCATTATTATGTTGTTTTGTGAGACTTTGATGTGTACATTTCCCCTATAGTCTGTGAGCTCCTAAGTGCCGTGCCGCGTGATTCAGCTCTTCATTCCAACTGTCTAGCATGGTGCCCAGCACCCAGTAGCTCCTAGGAAAATGTTTATTAAATGAAGGGACATGCGCTTACACTGTGAAAGGAAGACAATGGGCCCCAAGAAGATGTCAAGGACAGTGGTTTCCTAAGGACTATCTGCTGAGTCTTTGATATGGACAACTGAGATGCTGGTAAACAGCCATGGTTAGGGAAATTCCCCAACAAGTATGTTCCAGAAATAGCTTAGTGCAAGGAATCATCTTTCCACAGACGACTTAAGACTCGTGGATCACTCTCTGGTTTACTTCTAACAAGGCCAGACACAGACCCTCCAAATTTTCGTTTTTTGTCTCATAAAGAATTAGCCAAACTGTATCCACTGACCAACTGGAACAAATGCTTGTAACTAAACTTTAGTTAAGCTTCTCTCCCTTCCTTGGTTCCCTGAACTTTGGCCCCTTCTCAGTATAAGAAGAGACCCCTCCTGAGACCAGGCTGATCTCAGGATAAAACATTCTCTAATCGACTGTGTGATCACGCCACCTCACTGGCTCACCCTGTGCATCCCATGCCCGCACCTGGTTCATTGTAGCCTTATTTACTCCTCTAACAAAACAAACAAAAAACTCCTTTTTGCCTAACCCTTAACACATTTGCAGATCTTGTGGTTGGAGCATTCTTGTTATTGCACTAGTTCTATCCTCCATTGAAAGAGTCCCCCAACCCCGCTTGCCATAACAAGAGACCCCTCCTGAGACCAGGCTGATCTCAGGATAAAACATTCTGTAATCTACTGTGTGATCATGCCACCTCACTGGCCCACACCTGGTTCATTGTAGCCTTATTTACTCCTCTAACAAAACAAACAAACAAAAAACTCCTTTTTGCCTAACCCTTAACACATTTGCAGATCTTGTGGTTGGAGCATTCTTGTTATTGCAATAGTTCCATCCTCCATTGAAAGAGTCCCCAAACCCTGCTTGCCATAATCTGTTTAAATAAAGCCTCTCTTTGCCAATGTCCAGAGTTTGTTTTTATTTAATAATATCCCCTGGCTGACTGGAGAATTCAAAGCATGTTCATGCTTCCTTATTAGTGAATAAAACAAAGTGCCCATGATTCTCAATGTTCTATTTGCATATATTCTAATAGTTTATTAGTTTATTTGCTGAATTCAAAGAGCATCATCCACTTACCTCTAACCCTGATGAGTTTACTTTGAGTTTACTTGAGTCTATGTTGGTTTATCCCCAGGTTTGTAGACTCCTTGTCTGTCTTGTGCCTCTTTCTCCTATTCCCCAGATTTAAGGTAAAAGCCACACTCCATGGGCCTTGGGTAGGGAAATGCTCAGTTTTCAGGCTCCTTATGGGGATTCCCTAGGCAGCTGAAGGCACCTCCTCCTTTAACACCTCATAGAGACTCAGGCCCTGGTCCTTCAATGCATTCTTGACAACAGTGGTCCTCAACCAGTGATGATTTTGGCCTCCAGGGGAAATTTGGCAAGGCTGGGAATATTTCCGGTTATCACAACTGTGAGGGGGTAGTTACTAGCCTCTAGTGGGTAGAGGCCAGGGATGTTGCTAAACATCTCACAATATTCAGGATAACCCTCTGCAACCAAGAATGATGTCCCAAATGTCAATAGTGCCAGGTTTGAGAAACTGATTTCCATGAATCTTACTGATTTTAACAAATTAAGCCAAGAACATTTACTTTTTCAAAAAAATGAAAGCAGGACAACACAACTTTTCTAAGGGATATATAGGCCTTTATCCAATTGTACTGGGACTGTTTTTTCTATGAGGTGCTTAAAGCTCTTGCAGAAAAAATAATCGACAATCTGACAGAGATTTATTGATTAATTTGCAATGTTAGGTACAACATAGATAACTTCATCACATGGTTACAATCCAGTATTTGTGCTTTGTAAGATAAGTAAACATTTATTTGAGCACAACAAAAGTCTACACACAATATTCTGGGATTGTTTAAAAAATAAGTGTATTCTATTCCATTTGATAGCACAAAGAAGCACATTTCAGCGTGAATTGATGGATATATTTTAAAACTGGGCATTTGGTTAATGTGTCAAATTAAGCATAATAACCTAAATTTGGACTATTTGAATAACAAATGCCTAATGAGCACTGGGCAAGTATCCTAGGATGGGAGTGGGGAAGGAAGTATGGCTTACAAGGGAGCTTTCTTTGCATTTCAAAATGTGGATGATAGAGCAGGTGAGGCCAGCATTCATGGTGTGGGAACCTGTTCACATTTAAAATTACTTTGTGATCTTTAAAAATAGAGTAAAAGTATAGTATATCCAGAAATCCTTAATAAACACCTCTTTGATCAAGAAAATAAAAGTCCGTGTAGGTCATTTAGTTGGAAGGAAAGAAGATTTATTAGGGGGACATTAGATACCTTTATTTTTCAAAAGAGTAAATCTCTGTTATTAAAATAACTAAAATGTGACAAAGTCTTCTTTTCCCCCAATTCAAGGCTGATATCTACGAGTCAGGGAAAGTCTATGATCCTAACTGATCATGTCAAACACAAGACCATTACCCTGCTTCTGTCATTATAAATGTCACTGGAGCGGTGTGTCTGCTGTACAGGTAGCAGCACATACGTGATGAAACAGGCCACTGAGCTCAATGTCAATATGTGACTTTAGACAACAATCTCTTCATATTTTAGGAAGCTCGAAGCTAACTCAATATATTATTTAAGACAATAATCTCTTCATAATTTACAATAAAATAAAGTGAAAGTTTGTATTTCATATTATTCAAGACACAAGCAGATTTTATCTGAAAAGACTTTTTTTTTTTTAAATATGAAAGCTTTCTCTTAGGATAAGAATTATGTAATCATGTTACGCAAGTAATACAGTGATGGAAACAAGACAATCTTTTATCTTCTTCTTCTTCAGTTGAATGCCAATTGACAATAGTTTTCTGCTTAGCTGGGAGCCCACATACTATTTGGGAGAAGTGGGATATTTATCAGTGGCTGCAGGGAATAAATGAAATCACCTCAGTAGAGGACACTGCTATACTTTTATCAATGTCCACTGACATTGATTTGAAAGTGGAAATCTTTTGTATAAAAGCCTGGGGATTTCTCACCCATATCTTAAGGATTTCTCCAGGCTGGCAGCCCCTTAATATAATCAGAAAAGTAAAATATAGGTTACAGAATACTTTTAAAAATTATTCTGACCACTAAGTTTGTTTCTAGTTGATTCATCTAATTAGAGACATTACAAATCATTTTATGTGATTAAACATATGTGAGTGTTGTTTTCCTGGAGACTAGGTCTCATTATAAGCGTTCTAATTTGGGCCCCATTGAATTTTTTCTTTGTCCAGCCCTTCTAATCCAAGCTCTTTGGAACTCACCCACAAGTTGTATGAATTTGGACAGACCTATATTTTGCTTTTCCTCTGACTTATTCTGTATGCAGTGGATTTGAGTAGCAGATTTTTTTTTATAGTTCTGCTAATGTGATGTGATGTTTTGAGAATGTTTAGAGCATTTAGAACAAACCACTGTAATCTAACTTGGAATAAAGGGAAGGAATGATCTATAGGGCAGACTGTCTTATTATCCCAGTTCCAGGAGCCAGTCAAAGAGACTCAGTCTCCCATCCTTCTGCTCCTCATGCATTTTGCAGTACTGGACAACTGCATGGAAGATATCACCCACTTTCCAGGACTTCCGATGAACCAGCCGCACGACATCTAGAAACTAAAATAAAACAGAGAGTTAGGGCTCACAGAGTACAGGGGGTCCTCAAAGCTACCTCATTGAACCACTCTCACGAAGCCAATGGCTCTCCAGTCTCTATTTAAATGTCTCTAGTGTCAGAGGACTGTTTTCCAGGATAATCTATTTTCTTTTTAAAGATTTCAGATTGTTACTGAGCTTCATCAGTTGAATTTTTTTTTTTCACAGCAGTTTGCCATTCATTGATTGCAGAGGATTATGTGGAATGAGACTAATTCTTTTTTTTAAGAGCCAGTCTTTTAGATATTTAGTGTTTTCTCGGGTCTGCTTTTTTCTTGGTTAGACTTTCTGTAATAGGACTGTGTATTACAGCTCCCAGTCCCTTCTATTTCTATCACAAATAAGATCTCATTGGGTGTGTAAATTTAGACCAAATAAATCAAGTGGTAAACTTTGAAGCAGGACCACCTATTGGTTCTTCATTCCATCCTGAGAAGCAACTCCCTCACCCTGCAGGCTAAGATCAAGGATCAAGAAAGCCTGGCTTTCCACAGCCACAGGATCAGGAAAGATGGAGGAAACACCTTATCTTTGTCACCTGGTTATTGGTACCAGTTCTATCAGCCACAACCTAGAGAGAGAGTCTGGATTGCATGTGAAATTGAGGGCTTGAAGGGAGGAAAAATGGGGAAATAATTATAAATCATTCTCTTCATGGAACTGATGAAGTCCAGTGTGAAGGACTCTCTAACTCCTTAGGTACTTTTTTGAGGAAAGATGTAATGAAAGCCAGGAACTGTAGGAAATATTTTAACACATGTAATCTCATTCAATTCTGTCACAACTCTATGATGTGAGCATTTGCAATGAAAAAGATGTGGGCTTGAAAGATTAAAAATTGTCAGTAGGATCATGGTCTTCTAACACTTCCGTACAATGCTCTTTCTACCACCGTACCTTTCTGCATTTTGGTGTCAGAAGAACTATGAGCCTGCACATAGTAGGGGCTCCATGCATATTTGCTGAACGACAGAAGGGATGCAAGACCAAGTGCGAGTCAAATACATTCAAAGATCTCAAGGAGACTGTTTGGAATATGGATAAGTAAATTCTGTGTTCTTGATATTTACATGGGGCACTGGAAGAAAAAATAGGCTGGAAATTTGGCACTGTTTTATGAGGAAGAGAGCCTTATTTGCTAAAAAGATGAGGATTGTGGTTCAGTTACTATTTCTTCAATTTTTTTTCTAGGATTTTTTTTAATTAATTATTTTTATTTTTATTTTTTTTTGGTATTTGTTTGCTCAAACTTTAGAGATCAGCCAGGAACTGGAATGCTAATTTCTTTCCAGTTTGAGTATGTTAATTCATTTCAGTTACTGAGAAGTTGTCTCATAGAGATCCGCTGTTAAATGATGTTTCTTCTCCCAGCTGTGATGGTACCAACTATTTGCACAGTTACAGTAATCAGTGCTTTATTGTACTCACTTGGCTTGTATTGGCTGAATCAAAATAAAGCAATTTCCTAGGCTGGAAAACGACATCCTTAACTTTTAATACCTGGAAACATAAACATTGTCTTAAAGAGTGTTAGGATGTTGTGAAAAGGGAGACAGATAGGAGGCAGATGGCAACCATAGACAGCAATCTCCCAGCAGAAGGACATCTTAGCCATCTTTTCATATCTCGTGCCTGCACATAGTAGGCGGTGCATGCATATTTGCTGAATGACAGAAGGGATGCAAGACCAAGCGTGAGTCAAATACATTCAAAGATCTCAAGAAGACTGTCTGGAATATGGATAAACATTTAGCATCATTGAGGATGAACTTTCACTAAGTATTTATTCTTGAGTTTTAGGTAATGTATTTTCACATATATAATTTAAACATGCATATCTTGAGGATGTTGCTCAATAATTTTCTATTGCAGGAGTGCTCCTCAAAAATGAATGGAGGTTATAGATCTAGGAAAAGGCTGAACAGAGCCTGGAGTAGGAGAGTGGTGGGCAAGCAGCAAAATAAAAGCTGGTCATGGGGCACGTTTCTTATCACGTGGTGACTGAGTGGGAATTTATGTTGTGGGGGTGAGATGTGGGGCTGCTTCATGCTCATGGTAACAGCCACGGTGGGCCAGCTCATTCACTCCCATCAGTCTCAGTGTCAGAATTTCAGAGAGGCTGGGCGCGGTGGCTCACGCCTGTAATCCCAGCACTTTGGGAGGCTGAGGCGGGCTGATCACGAGGTCAGGAATTCGAGACCAGCCTGACCAATGTGGTGAAAACCACGTCTCTACTAAAAACACAAAAATTAACCGGGCGTCGTGGCGTGCACCTGTAATCACAGCTGCTCAGGAGGCTGAGGCAGGAGAATCGCTTGAACCTGGGAGGCGGAAGTTGCAGTGAGCTGAGATCTCACCACTGCACTTCAGCTTGGGTGACAGAGTGAGACTCCATCTCAAAAAAAAAAAAAAAAAAAAAGAAAGAAAGAAAAAAAATTTTTAAATTTTCAGAGAAAGTATTCATTGCCTGGGACCTCTCACCACCCTTCTTAGCTTCTTGTCTATCTGATTCTTGACATTTTAGGAACAGGCTAAAAACCCTTTAGGTTAAGGCTTTGCTAATGAGGAAAATACTCTTGGGAAGGGGAACATTTCAAGCAGCTATTAGTGATTTATGGAGATCCACAAAAATAATTTTGTGAGCTGTTACTTATATCTAAGAGTGTATGTAAGATCCAAGCCATGATTTTGATTGAACAAAGGAATGATGACATGCGGCTTCGGAATAGCGGTCTTGAAGGGAATAAAGGGGAGAAAGGCTAAAATGACAGCTTTTGTATGATTCCATTAAGCAGGCTTTTCCTCACTCTCCAGCTCTTACTGGAAATCTAGAAAGTAGAGTTCCTAGTGCAGAAGGCCTGGACATTGAGTTTCTGAGGTCTCACTGGGAGAGGCTCACAGGTTGTTGATTTGTTTCTCGAGACTTCTCTAAGGTATCCCCAGTAGTCTTGGCGCCTCCTTTCACTTAGCAAGTCTGTAAAGATTCCATTGATGGAAACATGACATTTGCCTTGGCTCCTTTCTGTAAACCATGGCTCACGGGACCACCTTATCCCCAACTTTTATCTCTCAGTCATTTTCTGGGTGGGGGAAGAATCAAAGCTCTGGAGCAGATGCCAATATTTGCTAAACTCTTCCCAGAATTCTCTCTGCCTTATACCTTTCTGGAAGCCCTAGCACCAGCTTTCTTCCAACTATTTGGGGCCTGGGAAGGAGAGTCTCTCCAAAGTTGTCAAAATAACCCACCAGCTAGGCCACTCTGTGTATAGTTTGTGGTGTGGTCACAAGCTGGAATCTGTCATAATTTCTAAGTCCAGGCTGATATCCCAATAAAGTGGCATTTAAAAATGGTCTGGCCCCACTAAAGAGAGCATGCTCTGAGGCTATGATGACTTAATCTTGGATATTGAGACCTGGAAACATCTTTGGGGCTGATGAGCAAGATCTCTTGTTTTCTTTTCTTCCATTAAAAAAAGGTAAGAATGAAAAAAGATTGTGAAGAAGTCAGAAAAGGACATTCTAGTTCTTTACTGGGCTTTTAAAACCACGTTTTATTTAGCAGCGAGTCCTAGAGCTCTCATTGTGCCTGTTCATGCTATTGCCTGGGTATTTTCACAATCAGCTTTAGCAAGTCAGGATCTGAGTTTTTCTTTCCACTGCATTGAAAAATAAAAATGAAAATAATTTCATTTTCTGCCATTTCACAATCAGTAATAATTAGGTTCCCTTCCCATAGATCATAGTTGGCATTTCTTTGAGCAAATATTTTGTCTTAAGAAACTATATGATGGTATATCATCTGTAGACTCATTTGAAGAAAAGTATAAGATAGGAGATAACTTTTATATTCTTAGGTGCATTTAGTAAATTAGATTAATTGTTTACAAAATTATATCATGAAATCTATGGGAGTTGTTGCAAGTTGTGCAATTTTTTGGAAACATTCAACTTAGATTTCTGAAAGCAACTACCTTCTTTTGCTCCAAGGCAGAATTAGATTGCATTAAGAGTAAGTGAGTTGGTCCGTATATTGCTCCTGCAATTAAGGCCTGTAGAGCTTACTAGCCTTAGCCTTGGCTGCACCCTGGAACCCCAGGCACCTTTACAAAACCCTGATGCCTGGGCAGCATCCCCGGAGAAGATTCTGACCTAATTGGTTGGAGCACTGGAGTCTGTAAAACCTCCCCCACGTGACTCTAACATGCACTAAATCTGACTAAAGGACTCAGTTCAAGGCACTTTCTTATGATTACAGATGAAGAGCCTCAGTATCGAATTCTTCTAATTTTCCCCTTCCTTTCCAATGAGTTTCTTCGAAACTGATAACCTTAACTGTAGTTTTTTTTGTCTTTGTATTTGCAAAGGTAAGTCAAAAGGCAATACCATCAAACTGGAGACTATTATTCTAAGTTAAGTAACTCAGGAATGGAAAACCTAACATCGTATGTTCTCACTCATAAGTGGGAGCTAAGCCATGAGAATGCAAAGGCATGTGAATGATACAATGGACTTTGGAGATTTAGGGGAAAGGGTTGGAGGCAGGTGAGGGATAAGAGACTACAAACTGGGTTCAATGTATACTGATCTGGTGATGGGTGCACCAAAGTCTCACAAATCACCACTAGGGAACTTACTCATATAACCAAATACCACTTGTTCCCCAAAAACCTATGGAAGTAAAACAAATTTTTAAAGTCAATACCATCAACATTTTCTCCTTCATTTTTCTTCCACCACTTTGTATGTAAAATAGAGTAAGAAATTAGAGGGGGGCACTCCTTTTCTGACGCCCACTTTCTTAGGAAGGTAAGCACATACCCCTTTCCTCCTTGGGCACATTCCTTTCTCTTCACTGCCCCCATAAAAAGGACATAATTCTCAATGCAGGCTCAAAGATGAGAAAAATACCAATTTACTGTGAGAGGCAAGTCATCGGCTACCCCAGCTCAGAGAAGCTCACTGAATTCAGAGAAGAGCTGGAGAGCAATGATCTTTGGATCTAAAAAACCGGGACCATTAGCCATGTGCGTGTCTTTTATTGGCCTTGGATTAATTAGATTAAAGTTAACTGATGTCAACGTTTACAAAGTGTTTTGGATTATCGGATGTTAGGATTTTCAGCAATCTTTCCCCTGGGATTTAGGATACTTTAAGGCCACCACAAATTCTGCCGCTTGTCTAAGATATTTCTCTGGAAGGAGGTCTCAAACTTTAGTGTTTATCAGAATCACATCACTTGTGGGAAGTTGTTAAAAATGCATATTTCTAGGCTACACTCCCAGAAAGTGACCAGGTCCTAGAAGGGGCCTAGCAATCCGATTTGTGAATAAATGTCTGTCCCACACAACTGTTTCATATCCACGTGGCTCATGGGAACAGTTTGAGAAACACTGTTCCCTGTGTGCTTCTTATTTCCCTTGTCCAGAACAAGTTCCCATCATATCTCAAGATTGCTGTTTACAATCTGAGCCTCTCTCCATTTATATTCTTCTTACCTTTGGTCTGTTCTAAATTGGAATGTAAAATCTAAGAGGGTAGGAAGTGATGTCTCTTGCTCACTGTATCTCCAGGGCATATAACAGTGCCTGGCATTTGTAGATGCTTAAGACCTGATGAATGTTCTGAATGTATGATTTTCAGGTGCATTTAGCTTTTTAATAATTAGATAAAACATAAGTGAAAGGGAAAATTTGAAAATGAAGTACCATTTGTCACGAGAGGAGTATATTAGGCACTCAGAATGTTTGGAATTTGCCTTTTAAGTTGAACAAAGGATGGAATTAGTGGTGAGTTGCCTTTAGGTGCCCTCCAACTCCAAGGCCAAGTTCCTGGGCAGTGGTGGGAAAGATGAGCTGTTTCATTATGAATTCCTGAGAACCTGTTCCCTAGCACATACCTCCCTTTTCACAAGGCAGGAAGGTTAGTAAATTGGGAACACCGTAAAATAAAACACATAGACTAATTAGCCCAAAAAAATTTTAGGATTCACACAAATAGGAACTCAGGGATTCATCTGTGAATATTGTCCAATACCCTAGTGACAGTGGGAAGATGACATTTTCTGGACTTTGTAGAGACGTTTCTTTAACCTTATCTAAGCGGATGAGAAACTAATGAGACACCGCTGTTCTCTTATGACACAGCCTCCATGGAAGACATGCTCTCTTTTGTACACCACTTGAAAATGGCCATTTAACTACCTGGCTAATGATATAACATCCAGAATAAGGTCCCCAAAAGTACTATTGATAAAAGAAAGATTATGAAAATGTTGCTTAAGGGTTTTTTTTCTTTAACTAGTCCAGTCACAGACAACAAATGGTACTTGTATTTGTGGAAAAGCCACTATTTGCAAAGAGTCTCAGATGACTCATAAGAAAAATTAGGAGACTTTGTTCCTAAAATTACATTATTTAGAATTAAGGTTCTTGAGCTGGTGCTAATTGAATAAGTGAAATATCATTTAATATCCTTCTTAATAACATTAGCAGAATGTCTATTTTCTCAGAAAAATAGTTATATCCAAAAACAAGCATTCTCTTTGAGAATCGAAAATCAGGTCGAGATAAATACCAAGTCAGGGCATGATTTGTGTAACTCAGGTATTTGTGAGTCACCTCTTACCCTTGTACCGAATGGGGATTTATGAGACATATATTCACATAACATTGTTTCTTCAAGAAGATACATTGTACAAACATCTATTCCATTCAGATACCACCTGAAAATCTACCATGTCATGCTCTTATTCAGGGAGTGGCAGGAGATAGAGTTGGAACCAGCTCCTCTTTCATTTTCCCGTGAGCCTGGGAATGTATTCCTGAGAATGTTTTTCCCTCCTCTACATAGCAAGGGGTCTTTGGGACAGTGTATGGCATGGGGGTAGGGTCACACGTGATTATGCTTTTTTATTGCACCCTTTGCTGCTGAGTTGTAAGGTCAGAGGAGAATTTATCAAATAGCGAACCGCTCAACACCTTGTAAATGAAAGTATGACAAGTATAGGAAGGTGCCTAGAATAATTTTGGGTAGAACAGCAGGCAGACATAGGCATGAAGGGAAGTGTTAATTACCAGTTGGAAAAAGGTTGAAGTGAGAAAGGGTATGAAAAATGAATTAGGTCTCCTTTTCAATTTTTCCTGTAGTCGATCCCATGGACTAGTGATGCAGAAATAGAGAAGCTGTTCTAACTACTGTAAGCAGGGGCAAGAAGGTAAAGAACATTTCATTTCAGGTTGCTAGATTTTGGCACTGAGAATTGAAATGCAATTACACAGTTAAAAAAATCCAGATTGTAAGCCCAAGGTCATTTAACTTGAGAAAGATCCTTTTAAAATAAAGAACTACTGAGAAGTATTTTATGGAGAAAACAGGGCACAGGGGCTTGGCCTGGGAAATCGTTCATGTACCCGATTTGCTCCTTAGTCAAAAAGCTTCAATAATATCTGTTCTGTTTTTTCACAGGCTTGTTGAGAAGCAAGTAGGATGAGGCACATGGAGGCACTTTGTGACAATAAGACATGAAAATCCTACCCGGTGGCTTGATAGGCAGGATCCTAAAACAGTACTCAAGGTTTTTCACCCTAATCCCTGGGACCATGAATAGGATGAGATATCATGCCCTTATTATGCTACCTTACATGGCAAAAAGGATTTATCAGTTACCTTTGAGTTAATCAGAAACCTATCAGGTGATTATAATCTAAAATCTAATCACACATATTCTTTCTTTTTTTTTTTTGAGACAAAGTCTCACTTTGCCACCCAGGATGGAGTGCAGTGGTGGAATCTCAGCTCACTGCAACTTCCACCTCCTGGGTTCAAGCGATTCTCCTGTCTCAGCCTCCCAAGTAGCTGGGATTACAGATGCCTGCCACCATGCCCTGCTAATTTTTTTTAAAGTAGAGATGGGGTTTCACTATGTTGGCCAGGCTGGTCTCAAACTCCTGACCTCAGGTGATCTGCCCACCTTGGCCTCCCAAAGGGCTGGGATTATAGGCATGAGCCACTGCACCTGGCCTAATAACACAAACTCTTTAAAGACAGAGCTTTTTCTGGCTGGTGGCTGAAGGTATCAGGGAGACTGACACCAAAAGGACATAAAGGAGCCATGTGACAGGGAATATGGGTGGCCTCTGGGAGCTGAGAGCGGCCCTCTGCTGACAGCCAGCAGGGAAACAGGACCTCAGTCCTACAACCACATGGAACTGAATTAGCACAACAACCTGAACGAGCTTGGACTCTTTCTCTTCCCTGGAACTTCTGGGTAAGTGCCCAGTCAGGCTAATGCCTTAATTTCCACCTTGTAAAACCTAAAGCAAAGATTACAGTCGAACTCACCCTAACTTCGGACCTACAGAGCTGAGTGCTGTTTTAAGCTGGTAAATTTGTGACAGTTTGTTACACAGCAATAGAAAACTGCTATGTTATTATTAACTTGAAATCTTTTAAAACGAGTCTACTTTTAAATTATGGAAAATTGAGCTTGAAGACATTGGGAGACAGATTCATGCCTTACTCTTAATAGCTAAGATTCTACCACAGTTAATGGTAGGTCTTAGAGATATGGAATTAGAGTGATAGTTACTATTAATTTTGATGTTGGCCAAGAATCTCTTCCCTAGCTTTATATTTCTGGTAGGTGAAGAATAACAAATAAAAGTCTTCCTAACATGAACCTGTTTGGAAGGGAATTAAAAATGCCTTCTCTTGGCCTGTTTTAGATGTCAGTGTGGCCTCACTTTGGTTTCTGTTATATATCAGGTTCTTCTTTCTTTCTTTTATTTAAAGGAGTACTGTCAAGAAGTTTGTCCCAGAGCAAGAAAACACCAAAAAACACCAGACTCTAAAAAAGTTCCCATCCCCTCAATTTACTTTTCTCATGACCACCTACTAACCAAGACAAAGTAAGGATCAAAGAAATGCTAAGTATATTATATTTACACAGGTGGAAGATTTCAGTGTTCTAGCCACAATTTTAAGATCAAGAACAGTCAGGATCAAACAATTCAAATGGAAATAGGTTAACTGAGCATTTACTGAGTTTCCAGTGGTGATAAAAACACAAAGCTTTACTGATACCCTACCCAAGCCTGGAACATGATACCTTTTCAATTCTGTTTTCCTGAGATTTCTTAAAGTAGATGGTGGGAATCCCAAGTTCGGAGGCAGCTATCCACTGCAGAGTGGCTCGGAGCTCGGCATCTGGACACTCTGGCTCCAGGTCAAAGTTGATCACCAGCAGGCTCCTCTGGGGGCTAGCTGTTCCCATAGGCAGTCCAGATGCAGGTGCTGAGAACAGACACAACCACAGCCTTATCCTTCTTTGCAAAGGGAGAGCCCAGGCAATTGTGTGTCAAAAGTATGGGAAGGTGGCTTACCCTCTATGCTTTCTGACTGTCCTTTAAGAATCTCCTTTTCTTCTACTAATTCACTTTGGGAGAAAACAACAGTATATGGTTGGTAATGTTTAGAAGAGTAAGCTGTAAATGAAAGATGAGGCGATGGGTCTTACTGATCTAAAAGCTTCTGAAGTTCATTCTGGATTTATTGTTTTTGTAGAGTGGAGTAATGCTGGGAAAATACCAATGTGGCTATTATGTAGGATCATTGGGTCTGCAATAAATGTCCTCTTCCAACAACAACAACAGGCCAGATAACTCAAGTTACTTTAGTTAGGAGAGCTGGTATGGGAGACTGAGAGATGCATCCTTCTCTTCAACCTCCTTACCATAAACCTTCGTAGGTTTAAACAATCAAAGAGAGATTTTGTGGGTAACTAGTTCTGATTTGGAGATTTATTCTTTTGCATTTTACTTTCATTTTAATGAATCACATGTTCCCATCTTGTCACAATGTTTTTCCTATACTACAATAGCAACATAGCTTTTATTTTATTTAAAAAATAATTTTACATGTATATGGTTCTTTGATCTGAAATAAGAAAAAAGACAACCAACAAACTGCAGAACTTAAATTTGACAGCAAAATATCACAATTAAAATTTTTCTTTTTCTTTCTTTTTATTGGGGAAGTGTCGTAGGCTGGGTGGTTTAGAATGAGGGACTCATAACTGAAGTATTTCATTAGATATGGTAGAGTTTAATATTGGAGGTGTTTTCATATGGTGTGTACTTGTTACAGAGCCTTGCATGTAGTGGGAGGACTTGGTAAATGTTACTAAAGTAAGAACATATGGCCAGCAGCTGAAAGGAAGTGGCTATCCTGGGAAGCCTATGGTTGTCCTATATTTTTGTCATGTCTAGAAATTAGAGTACAGGAGCCCTTAAAAATGTGTTGTTTGACGATAGATGATTCTCTCATTCTGCTACTGCTAAGATATGGCTGAAAAATTCCATTGTGTTCCTGATGTTGAGAGAAAGAGTATAGTAATTCTTTCATTCATACATATTTATTTGCAGAAATGCTAATTTTTCAAGGATCTGGATTTTCTTCTAGATCTCTATGCCAGTGACATAGGGGGTATGACAAATGGGAGGCACAGTTTCTGCTGTTTTGGAGCTGCAGGATGCTGACCATGGAGGTGATTTCTTGGCTTCCTCAGAATACAGATTTTCCCTGGGGTCATAGGGTCATAGGCTCATATTGCAGAGAAGGTTGGGAAAAGTAGCTAAATAAATGTTTCCTGAAAGAGAAAAATAAATTTACCCCAAGGTAGTTTTTGTTTGTTTCGGTTTTTGGTTTCTCCTTAAAACAAAAGAAAAGAAAAGAAAAGAAAACAAAAAAAACAAAATGTGTATGTTCATCTCTACTTGTGAATAATGGCTGTGTGGAGCAACAAAGGAGCCACTGTCACCCTCAATCACTGAGGAACACAACTGGTTAAATGGTGAAATAAAAGTGCTGTAGTTATAAATAGTGATTGAGAAAATAGGTCAGGGAACAACTTTAGCCTATACTTATTTATCATTGCTCTGAAATTTCAGAAATCTCCAAATCATAAGCTAAATCACAATGGTCAAAAATAGATTTCAATCATTTTAATTTTCCAGAATAACCACATATTCTAGAAGTAGTCCCGACCTCACGTTGCCCTCTCTTTTTGCGCCATATTTTAGGATGTATGTACTTCCTAAAAGTACTTGTCCTTCTCTAAGTCCTTTTTTCCTTTCGTCTTAAGGAAGTCCCCATATTGTGGAGAACATAGTCACTGGGTGGGAATGACACATATCCAGCATGACAACCATGTAATATTAGACACATTTAGTGGTGATAATCCCAGGTTTCTACTTGTAAAGGAAAAGCCATTCACATTTGATTTTATTGAAATGATTATGTTTTATAGTGAAGACTATTGAGTAGTCTTCTTTAGTTGGCATGGTATAATTTAAATGGATTCTCACTTCTGTTTCTAGGTAGGTAAAATGACATACACTTCAGATTATATTGATAAGTTTTATCTGAAATGATTATTCCACAGGGGGCAGATTTGAAACCCAGAAAGCAGGTGGTGGTAGGGCAGGGCCTATTCTAGGCTCGAGTTCTTGCTCCAGTGACATGGAACCACAGCAGTACAGACATGATAAGGTCAGGGGTTGGGCACAACCTGAATGATCAAAATGGATTGCCAGATGGAATTGGAGTAGTGGTCTCACAATCACTGCATCTCAGTGGCTACTTACTTAATCATGGGAGAAGATGGCATGCTTTCCTGATAAGTGTCCAGGTCCATAATGCCAAGACTGCTAGTGGCACTACTGTTGCCATTGCTGACAAAGCAAAAGTTTACATATTAATGCCCATCTCCACCCTCTAACATGCTGCTGACAGTGATGTTCCATTATTGCACAAGCTCCTTCCTTTGGTCCACAGAAAAATATTGCTTTGTGCCTAGGACACCTCAAGTCATATTTATTTCTGACCAAATTAACAGAAATCATAATGAGACATAAGCCTAACTGGCTCAGCAGATAATAATAATACTAATAATAATTTGTGAATAATAATAAGTTGTGATACCACTTTCTGAAGTGGTATCACACCTGGTAGATCACACCTGGGGGTAACAATCAGTCTGCCTCTTTTCTTCATTCTAGTTACAGTGAAGGTATTTATCTATCGGCAAGAGATTTCTTGCTGCTGGGGACACCTGCAGAGACGAAGGAACTTCTGAAAACATGGGCTGGCAGGAACCAGTTTTGACAGAAACCAGTGGACTCATGTTCTCCCTTTGACATTTGGGGGATTTTCTCAGGGACATTCCATAGGATTTCATAGGCTGAGCATCTGGCTTGTTATTTTCCCATGAGACTACAGAACCATAAGTACAAAGTTGGGCAATGTCAATGTTTTATCACTCCTTTATCTTACAATCTTCAAGAAAGAGCAACACCTGGTACCTTTTTTATTGTAGAGAAGGAGGACCGCAGATTGCATCATGTTCATAGGCTGCACAATCAACATATGGTCTAGTTACTAGCCTGGAACTTACTGACTGAAACACAGCAAAGTTGAGCCAATTTTTAGGCTCTGTTTGTGCTTGTGAAATGAAATATATCCAATTTTACCAAACCACTCAGTCTCCTCACACCTTCTCTGTTTCCAGTGACATCTCTTTCAAGCAAGGCTTTCAAAGGGCGAGTGGTGGTGCGTCGTGTAGTGGGACAGTTTTCTCCTGGATATACCAAGAGTAGATGGTACTCTAAAAGTAGAAAATATCAATTGGATGCCCTCAAATTTAAATTCTTGTCTTAGCTTTTGAGGGGGGCACCAGGCATATTCACGTATTGAAACCTGATGACTCAAAATTGCGCTGGAGTTAATCAACCCTATAAACCTTACTGTTGAGTCCAAAGATTCGAGTTCTCTTTACTTTTTGTTTCTATCTTGTAATACTTTCCACTAGTTTTAGAAGTTTTGACAAACTGTTTAACATTGTGAAATATTAAGTCTAAATAGACTAAACTCCCAGAAATAAAACTTTCCAAGAGTCATACATACACCCAGATGCTGATCCCATTTTCTAGTTGGCCTCTGTGCAAAGTTTGTGGTCCAGTACCAAATGAGATTTTGGGCAGAAATACAGGGAGTCTTTTTAGAAGTTCCACCTCAGTAAGGAATAGTTTTTAGTTAATGTCTCCTGACTGGCTTGAGCCCTTCCAAATCTGATGTCTCCTAATCTCCTCTCTAGCTTTGTGGGAGGAACAACACAGAGGGCAGGGGAGGTAGAGGGAGGAACAGTCAGGCCAAACAATACAACACAGTGTGGAAACACTTGCCTCGTGTAAACCCAGCCTGTGTTGCATCTGAAATACAAATGAACCAGAGACAGAGTATCAAACACACCAGGTGTAAAAGCAGCTCACCATTTAAAAACATTTACAGTTGTCATCATTGAATGTTCTAGCTGGGGCTTGCAGGGAAGGGAACATGGCTCATTCTTAATCACGGCCGAAGTAATTTAAGCCACAACTGGATATTAAGATACCTCTCAGCACAAATCATGACAGGCAGGCCCCTCGACATAGTGGGAGCTTTCCTTTTTTTGTTCTCTCCTTCTCTGTTTATTAGGGACCCTTTGCAGAGAACCATTAAAATGCATTTTTAGAATCTGTGTTGAGACCAATTTCCCTGGGAAGTCAAGGGAAGAGCAGGTACCTCATGGATCGCTCACTGAGCTGGAGAAAGCTACTTGTGTCATCCGGGTTGTCCTCCTCATTGGCAAGCTGGGTCCAGCTGCCTGTGCTCTCCTCGCTGCTGCTTGGAGGGTTGGGGGACTCATCGGGGGCTCTGGCTTCTGTGGAGGCTTCAGCCTCTGGTACATCTCTGGCATCAAGGCTGTCACCGTAGAGGAGAAGATATTATTACCAAGAGAGGCAGCACACACACACACAGAAACTTCACAGAGCCACTTTGTAGAGTCCCAATAAACAGGATGTCACTGGATACAGGCAGAGTCTCCCTGGGCTGATCCTTCTGCTGGTGCCCTAGGTCCCATTTGCCTTTTCAGGATTACTCTCCATCGGCCAGCTTTTCCATCTCTTCTATTAATCTCTTTCTACTGACTCCCTCCAATTATTTGAAAAACAGGTTGAATGTATGTAGCCTGGCCTACACACAAAAGAATTATCGAGGGACAATGATGTTTAAAAAGAAGATATACAAAGCATTCACCCGAGAGATTATGATTCAGTGTTTCTAGAAGGAGGTCCACAAATCTGCATTTTCATCAATCACTCCTGGTTGATTCTAGTGCAAGAGGATCATTAGAAAAATACCTACCCCGTTTCTGGTGCTTTTTACCAAGTCATTTTGCACTGACTTGGTAAAAAGCAAGATGCCTCTATATTTTGATATTCATGCCTCTGTATTTTGCACTTGCACTGTATTTTGTGCTGTATTTTACCCCATCTCCTCCCTCTGAAACCCCTGATTTATATCAGCACCACTCTTCTGGATGAGCACTTGCATTTTTAGACCAAGGAGCTCTCCAGAGCATTTAACCCTTGATCTGACAGGCCTTTGTTCTTGAAGCTTCTCCTCCCTGGCCTCCTGTGAATTTCTGTCTCTCTGGTCCCTTCTTGCCTGGAATGCAGTTCTCTGTTTTTCCTTTAAGTGTAGCTATAGCTGGCTCTGATTGATTTCCTGTCCTCTTTTCCACAGTCGGTTCCTAAGCAATCTCATCTACTTGCCTGTCTGTGAAAATAGCTTCCAAGTCTGGATCCCAGCCAGGACCCTTCTTCTGGATTCTGGGCTCTTTTATAAGCGGGTCTTCTGCATATCTCATTAACATCTCAAAATCAATACATCTAAAACGAATTCTAATTGCCTTCCCACCCTCTTCCCGGGCTTCTTATTTCCATTGACTTTTCTGTGTGCCTAGGCTTAAAATCTTGCAGCCTTCCAATTTCTCCTCTTTGCCCTTTACATTCAATAAATTTCTTTGTTTATTCAGTTCCAACTCTAAAGATTTTGCAATTACTTTTAATGGCAAAACCCTCAATTACTGTTACACCAACATAATACTTGAATTTGTCTTTCTAAATTGCTAGAATTCCACATTTGGAAGGAAGATTTCCTGTAGATGAAGATCCAGTGAGACTGGAGGGCTTATCCTGAAACAGGAGTTGGCACTAGGCATTTAGACCTTGTGTGCTTGCCTGGACTATATTGCACCAGCCTTCCAACGGTTGTGCCTCAACTAGTCATCCACTTTCAAAACCTTCTTAACCCTGGTGCCAGATTAAAGTTCCTAAAGCATATTGTTGGTTGCTCTTGTCAGGAGCCTTCAGGAACTTCCTGAAGCCAAACTATCCTTCATGGCCTTCCCTGCTTATCAAGTTTCATGTGCCTCAACCCTAATCACTACTTAACAAACAAAACTATCTACTGTATTTCAAAAATGCAGGGATTTCTTGTCTCCTAGCCTTTGCCTAGTTGAGTCCTCTGACCAAATGGTGAAGTGTGCTTTGAGCATACTTTCTGCCATCCACCTGCTGTAGATTCCTGTTCCACGACTTGTCACCTGTTCAAACTAAGTTAATAAATCTCTCCAAGAAAAGTAATAACATCTCATAAAGGTTTTTGGAAGACATAAATTAGAAAAAAATTCATTTAATGCATTTAGCTTAGTGCCTGTATATAAGTATCCAATAAGTATTCTTCTTTATTAATAAATTATATAATTCATTAAGTCTAATAACATGCTTTTGTTAAGAATCATGTCTAATAACACGCTGTTTTGATCTTTGCTTCTCACTACCCCTCAAGCCTCAGCCAAGACACCCCCACCTCCCCAAGGCCTTTCTTAATCTCCTTAGCTGGAGCTCTCTCCCTTGAATGGTTGAAGCAATCTATTTGTTTTTCTTTCTTTTTGGTGAAATGGAAGGCTTCCTGACTCACATTCTAGTACATATAGTTATTTGTGTATATAATCGTTATTAAGAATGTTTGCACTTTTTTGTATTTTAAGAACAGAGCTGTGAACACATTCTTCAGAGCTGTGAAACTATTCTTCAAATGAGTATGTTATTGCTAAAAGTGTCTAGTTTCATAAGCAGTGTCACACTCTCAGTCTAGAGAGCTCCACTTGTTAAGCTGTAAACTGTGAAAGATCTGAGATGTTGCACTACTTGCAAGCTGATAGTTTTTTGTTTGTTTGTTTGAGACAAAGTCTTGTTCTGTTGCCCAGGCTGAAGTGCAGTAGCATGATCTCGGCTCGCTGCAACCTCCATCTCCCAGATATAAGCAATTCCCCTGCCTCACTCTCCCAAGTAGCTGGGATTACAGGCATGTGTCACCACGCCTGGCTAATTTTTTTATTTTTAGTAGAGATAGGTTTTGCCATGTTGGCTGGGCTGGTCTCGAACTCAAGTGACCTGTGCTCCTGGGCCTCCCAAAGTGGTGGGATTACAGGAATGAGCCACCGCGCCCGGCCTTTAGGGTTAATATTCAATCACCCTTTAATTCAGGTATCAGTGCCCTTTGCTCAGAAAACTCTGATGTACAGAAATGTAAACATGTTCATGGAAATTTGTCTGCCGACTACTTACAGGGTCATCAAAAACTAACAGTATTTATGTTTTTGACATTAACAGACTTAAATGACTACAAACAAAAAGCAACAGCATATTTTGCTATTGACAGTAAAAATAGAGTCTCTTGATCTAGCAGATGTTGGAATGTTTTACTCCAGGCCATGGTATCCTGACTGTGGAGAACACAGGCTGCTGACTGTACACACTGGGAATTACCCTCAGTAAAGGAAGTGCCTTGCCAAGATTAGACCCTTTCCCAGTGAGGATCCTAATGTCTGGCCAATACAGAGATAAAAAAGCCCACTCCTTGCTTCCATTTGCATCAAAACTGACAGACCATCCCATCTTCGGGGTTTCCTGCAGGATGTGCCAAGGCCTCAGTTGCAAACACATTTGGGAAGGACCTCTCCTCTTGGCCAATCTTGCTTTTCCCACTTCCTTACATGTGTATGCATATCTTTCTGCAGAGAACTCCCTGACAAATTATCTGCCTGCAACTCTCCCTCTCAGAGTCTGTTCCCAGGGAATACAACCTAAGACAGTTGGCCTCTGTCATTTAAAGTAAAATATTGCCTCCAGAAAGGTCTCTGTAATTTTGCTCAATCTTAGAATTAGTACTGTTATCCCTTCTCTGAGAATGGTTATATTTTAAAAATTTAAAAAAGTTCTCATATAGAGAGTACAGTTTCAAATGTGTAGCTTTTTGAGTGTGTTTAAAAATCTCCTTTTTGATGTATGAACTTGTCACCTAAGGAATTTTACAAAAGGCTTTGGATGCTTGATCCTGACAGTCCTCACAGCATTCTGGGTAGGTTTGGCATTGAGGTGTGGTTACTTCTAGTATGCTATGCTGCTAACACTTTGTGAAAGAAGGTCCTTGCTTGGTTTTTCTTTTTGAAATATTGAGATTTTTCCAAATTGTGCAGGGAGGAAGGAGGAGAACGGTGCAGCCAAAGAGGCAGCATGGACTTAAATTCAAATGAAAGAAAAGTTCATTGATGACAAATGGAAATAATACACATATCCCCAACACAGTGCAAATGAGCCAAGGACCAGATACAAAGGAGAAGCTTCCCAAACCATTCACTTGCCTAGTTAAAAAGTCATTTCCTGGACCAATTTCTTATTAAGTTAGAATCTCATGTTATTAGAAACATTTATTCCAGGCTATTTCTTACTAAAGAAGTTAAATCTCAGTGATTGACATCCAACATCCTTATTAAAAAATGAATCTGTCAGTGTATTTTACTTTATCTCAATTTCACGCTCTATTTAAAGTAAATCTCACATTCCATGTCACATAACTAGGAGTTCAGAATGAATAATCATTATCCACAACACTAGTTTTCATTTTGAGAGAAATTTATAGTTCTGCTCATTTATTTATTAATAATGCACAGAGGTGTTGTGCGGATGCATGCAGATGGCTTCCCCCTTCTTATCTTACATGTCATCCACAGAGATTCAGAAGACTATGTCCTATCAAATTCCATCATAGAATCTAATCTCTCACTTGGCAGAGATTTTAGAGACCATCTAGCCTATAATTTCCGTTACGGTTCACTCTTGATGTTGCATGTTCTATAGGCTTTGACAAATGTATAATGACTAATATCATACAGTATAAGTTCACTGCCCCAAAAATCCTCTGTGCTCTACCTATTCAACCCTCCTGCCCTCTAACCTCTGACAACCACTGATCTTTTTATTGTCTCCATAGTTTTGCCTTTTTTGAGACTGTCATATAGTTGGAATCATATAGCATGTAGCGTTTTAAGATTGGCAACATTTGGCCAGGCACGGTGGCTCACGCCTGTAATCCCAGCACTTTGAGAGGCCAAGGCAGGTGGATCACCTGAGGTCAGGAGTTCAAGACCAGTCTAGCCAACATGGTGAAACACCGTCTCTACTAAAAATATAAAAATTAGTTGACCGGGCGTGGTGGCCCATGCCTGTAATCCCAGCACTTTGGGAGGCTGAGGCGGGTGGATCACGAGGTCAGGAGATGGAGACCATCGTGGCTAACACGGTGAAACCCCATCTCTACTAAATATACAAAAAATTAGCCAAACATGGTGGTGGGCACCTGTAGTCCCAGCTACTCGGGAGGCTGAGGCAGGAGAATCACTTGAACTCATGAGGTGGAGGTTGCAGTGAGCTAAGATAGCGCCACTGCACTCCAGCCTGGGAGACAGCAAGATTCCATCTAAAAAAAAATAATAATAAAAATAAAATAAAATAAAAGATTGACAACATTTAATAATATGCATTTAAGTTTCCTCTGTATCTTTTCATGGCTTGATAGTTCTTTTTTGTTAGTGCTGAATAAAATTCTATTGTTTGGATGTACCACAGTTTATCCATTTACCTACTGAAGAATCCCCTGTTGCTTTTAAGTTTTGGCAATTCTAACTAAAGCTACTATAAACATCTGTGTGCAGGTTTTTATGTGGGCATAAGTTTTCAACATATTTGGGTAAATATCAAGGAGCAGGATTGCTGGGTTGTATGGTAAGAGTATCTTTAGTTTTGTAAAACACTCCCTAAATGTCTTCAAAAGTGGCTGCTCCATTTTGCATTCCAATCAGTAATGAATGAGTTTCTGTTGCTCCACATCTTTGCCAGCATCTGGTTTTGTCAGTATTTTGAATTTTGGGATTCTAATACGTATGTGGTGGTATCTGATTGTTTTGATTTGCAAGTTCCTAATGACATAATGTTGAGTATCTTTTTATATGCTTATATGCTATCCATACATGTTCTTTGGTGAAGTATCTCTTCAGGTCTTTTGATCATTTTTCTTTTTTTATATATATATATATTTATTATACTTTAAGTTCTAGGGTACACGTGCACAATGTGCGGGTTTGTTACCTATGTATACATGTGCCATGTTGGTGTGCTGCACCCATTAACTCACCATTTACATTAGGTATATCTCCTAATGATATCCCTCCCCCCTCCCCCCACCCCACAACAGGCCCCAGTGTGTGATGTTCCCCTTCCTGTGTCCAAATGTTCTCATTGTTCAATTCCAACCTATAAGTGAGAACATGCAGTGTTTGGTTTTTTGTCCTTGCGATAGTTTGCTCAGAATAATGGTTTCCAGCTTCATCCATGTCCCTACAAAGGACATGAACTCATCATTTTTTATGGCTGCATAGTATTTCACGGTGTATATGTGCCACTTTTTCTTAATCCAGGCTATCATTGTTGGATATTTGGGTTGGTTCCAAGTCTATGCTATTGTGAGTAGTGCTGCAATAAACGTATGTGTGCATGTGTTTTTATAGCAGCATGATTTATATTCCTTTGGGTATATACCCAGAAATGGGATGGCTGGGTCAAATGGTATTTCTAGCTCTAGATCCCTGAGGAATCGCCGCACTGTCTTCCACAATGGTTGAACTAGTTTACAGTCCCACCAACAGTGTAAAAATGTTCCTATTTCTCCACATCTTCTCCAGCACCTGTTGTTTCCTGACTTTTTAATGATCACCATTCTAACTGGTATGAGATGATATCTCATTGTGGTTTTGATTTGCATTTCTCTGATGGCCAGTGATGATGAGCATTTTTTCATGTGTCTGTTGGCTGCAAAAATGTCTTCTTTTGAGAAGTGTCTGTTCATATCCTTCACCCACTTTTTGATGAGGTTGTTCGTTTTTTTCTTGTAAATTTATTTGAGTTCTTTGTAGATTCTGGATATTAGTCCTTTGTCAGATGAGTAGATTGCAAAAATTTTCTCCCATTCTGTAGGTTGCCTGTTCACTCTGATGGTAGTTTCTTTTGCTGTGCAGAAGCTCTTTAGTGTAATTAGATCCCTTTTGTCTATGTTGGCTTTTGTTGCCATTGTTTTTGGTATTTTAGACATGAAGTCCTTGCCCATGCCTATGTCCTGAATGGTATTGCCTAGGTTTTCTTCTAGGGTTTTTATGTTTTAGGTCTAACATTTAAGTCTTTAATCCATCTTGAATTAATTTTTGTATAAGGTATAAGGAAGGGATCCAGTTTCAGCTTTCTACATATGGCTAGCCAGTTTTCCCAGCACCATTTGTTAAATAGGGAATCCTTTCCTCATTTCTTGTTTTTGTCAGGTTTGTCAAAGATCAGATAGTTGTAAATGTGTGGTATTATTTCTGAGGGCTCTGTTCTGTTCCATTGATCTATATCTCTGTTTTGGTACCAGTACCATGCTGTTTTGATTACTGTAGCCTTGTAGTATAGTTTGAAGTCAGGCAGCATGATGCCTCCAGCTTTGTTCTTTTGGCTTAGGATTGACTTGGCAATGCAAGTTCTTTTTTGGTTCCATATGAACTTTAAAGTAGTTTTTTGCAATCTGTGAAGAAAGTCATTGGTAGCTTGATGGGGATGGCATTGAATCTATAAATTACCTTGGGCAGTATGGCCATTTTCACGATACTGATTCTTCCTACCCCATGAGCATGGAATGTTCTTCCATTTGTTTGTATCCTCTTTTATTTTGTTGAGCAGTGGTTTGTAATTCTCCTTGAAGAGGTCCTTCATATCCCTTGTAAGTTGGATTCCTAGGTATTTTATTGTCTTTGAAGCAATTGTGAATGGGAGTTCACTCATGATTTGGCCGTTTGTCTGTTATTGGTGTATAAGAATGCTTGTGATTTTTGCACATTGGTTTTGTATCCTGAGACTTTTCTGAAGTTGCTTATCAGCTTAAGGAGATTTTGGGCTGAGACGTTGGGGTTTTCTAGATATACAATCATGTCATCTGCAAACAGTGACAATTTGACTTCCTCTTTTCCTAATTGAATACCTTTATGTCTTTCCCCTGCCTGATTGCCCTTTCCAGAACTTCCAACACTGTGTTCAATAGGAGTGGTGAGAGAGGGCATCCCTGTCTTGTGCCAGTTTTCAAAGGGAATTCAGTATGATATTGGCTGTGGGTTTGTCATAAATAGCTCTTATTATTTTGAGATACGTCCCATCAATACCTAATTTATTAAGAGTTTTTAGCATGAAGGGCCGTTAAATTTTGTCAAAGGCCTTTTCTGCATCTATTGAGATAATCATGTGGTTTTTGTCTTTGGTTCTGTTTACATGCTTGATTACATTTATTGATTTGCTCATGTTGATCCAGCCTTGCATCCCAGGGATGAAGCTCACTTGATCATGGTGATAAGCTTTTTGATGTGCTGCTGGATTCGGTTTGCCAGTATTTTATTGAGGATTTTTGCATCAATGTTCATCAGGGATATTGGTCTAAAATTCTCTTTTTTGTATGTGTCTCTGCCAGGCTTTGTTATCAGGATGATGCTGGCCTCAAAAAATGAATTAGGGAGGATGCCCTCTTTTTCTATTGATTGGAATAGTTTCAAAAGGAATGGTACCAGCTCCTCGTTGTACCTCTGGTAGAATTCGGCTGTGAATCCGTCTGGTGCTGGGCTTTTTTTGGTTGGTAGGCTATTAACTATTGCCTCAATTTCAGAGCCTGTTATTGGCCTATTAAGAGATTCAGCTTCTTCCTGGTTTAGTCTTGAGAGGGTGTATGTGTCGAGGAATTTATCCATTTCTTCTAGATTTTCTAGTTTATTTGCGTAGAGGTGTTTATAGTATTCTCTGATGGTAGTTTGTATTTCTGTGGGATCGGTGGTGATATCACTTTTATCATTTTTTATTGCGTCTATTTGATTCTTCTCTCTTTTCTTCTTTATTAGTCTTGCTAGCAGTCTATCAATTTTGTTGATCTTTGCAAAAAACCAGCTCCTGGATTCATTGATTTTTTTTGAAGGGTTTTTTGTGTCTCTATCTCCTTCAGTTCTGCTCTGATTTTAGTTATTTCTTGCCTTCTGCTAGCTTTTGAATGTGTTTGCTCTTGCTTCTCTAGTTCTTTTAATTGTGATGTTAGGGTGTCAATTTTAGATCTTTCCTGCTTTCTCTTGTGGGCATTTAGTGCTATAAATTTCCCTCTACACACTGCTTTAAATATGTCCCAGAGATTCTGGTATGTTGTGTCTTTGTTCTCATTGGTTTCAAAGAACATCTTTATTTCTGCCTTCATTTTGTTATGTACCCAGTAGTCATTCAGGAGCAGGTTGTTCAGTTTCCATGTAGTTGAGTGGTTTTGAGTGAGTTTCTTAATCCTGAGTTCTAGTTTGATTGCACTGTGGTCTAAGAGACAGTTTGTTATGATTTCTGTTCTTTTACATTTGCTGAGGAGAGCTTTACTTTCAACTATGTGGTGAATTTTGGAATAGGTGTGGTGTGGTGCTGAGAAGAATGTATATTCTGTTGATTTGGGGTGGAGAGTTCTCTAGATGTCTATTAGGTCCACTTGGTGCAGAGCTGAATTCAATTCCTGGATATCCTTGTTAACTTTCTGTCTCGTCGATCTGTTTAATGTTGACAGTGGGGTGTTAAAGTCTCCCATTATTATTGTGCGGGAGTCTAAGTCTGTTTGTAGGTCTCTAAGGACTTGCTTTATGAATCTGGGTGCTCCTGTATTGGGTGCATATATATTTAGGATAGTTAGCTCTTCTTGTTGAATTGATCCCTTTACCATTATGTAATAGCCTTCTTTGTCTCTTTTGATCTTTGTTGGTTTAAAGTCTGCTTTATCAGAGACTAGGATTGCAACCCCTGCCTTTTTTTGTTTTCCATTTGCTTGGTAGATCTTCCTCCATCCTTTTATTTTGAGCCTATGTGTGTCTCTGCATGTGAGATGGGTTTCCTGAATACAGCACACTGATGGGTCTTGAGTCTTTATCCAATTTGCCAGTCTGTGTCTTTTAATTGGAGCATTTAGTCCATTTACATTTAAGGTTAATATTATTATGTGGGAATTTGATCCTGTCATTATAATGTTAGCTGGTTATTTTACTCATTAGTTGATGCAGTTTATTCCTAGCATTGATGGTCTTTACAATTTGGCATGTTTTTGCAGTGGCTGGTACTGGTTGTTTCTTTCCATGTTTAGTGCTTCCTTCAGGAGCTCTTGTAGTGCAGGCCTGGTGGTGACAAAATCTCTCAGCATTTGCTTGTCTGTAAAGTATTTTATTTTTCCTTCACTTATGAAGCTTAGTTTGGCTGGATATGAAATTCTGGGTTGAAAATTCTTTTCTTTAAGAATGTTGAATATTGGCCGCCACTCTCTTCTGGCTTGTAGAGTTTCTGCTGAGAGATCAGCTGTTAGTCTGATGGGCTTCCTTTTGTGGGTAACCTGACCTTTCTCTCTGGCTGCCGTTAACATTTTTTCCTTCATTTCAGCTTTGGTGAATCTGACAATTATGTGCCTTGGAGTTGCTCTTCTCGAGGAGTATCTTTGTGGCGTTCTCTGTATTTCCTGAATTTGAATGTTGGCCTGCCTTGCTAGTTTGGGGAAGTTTTCCTGGATAATATCCTGCAGAGTGTTTTCCAAGTTGGTTCCATTCTCCCCGTCACTTTCAGGTACACCAATCAGACGTAGATTTGGTCTTTTCACATAGTCCCATATTTCTTGGAGGCTTTGTTCATTTCTTTTTATTCTTTTTCCTCTAACCTTGTCTTCTCACTTCATTTCATTCATTTGATCTTCAATCACTGACACCCTTTCTTCCAGTTGATCGAATCAGCTACTGAAGCTTGTGCATTCATCATGTAGTTCTCGTGCCATGGTTTTCAGCTTCATCAGGTCCTTTAAAGACTTCTCTGCATTGGTTTTTCTAGTGAGCCATTTGTCTAATCTTTTTTCAACATTCTTAATTTCTTTGTCATGGGTTCGAACTTCCTCCTTTAGCTCAGAGAAGTTGTATCATCTGAAGCCTTCTTCTCTCATCTCGTCAAAGTCATTCTCCATCCAGCTTTGTTCTGTTGCTGGTGAGTAGGTGCGTTCCTTTGGAGGAGGAGAGGCACTCTGATTTTCAGAATTTTCAGTTTTTCTGTTCTGTTTTTTCCCCATCTCTGTGGTTTTATCTACGTTTGGTCTTTGATGATGGTGATGTACAGACGGGGTTTTGGTGTGGATGTCCTTTCTGTTTGTTAGTTTTCCTTTTAACAGTCAGGACCCTCAGCTGCAGGTCTGCTGGAGTTTGCTGGAGGTCCACTCCAGACCCTGTTTGCCTGGGTATAGCAGCAGAGGCTGCAAAACAGCGAATATTGCTGAACAGCAAATGTTGCTGTCTGATCGTTCCTCTGGAGGTTTCGTCTCAGAGGGGTACCCAGCCATGTGAGGTGTCAGTCTGCCCCTATTGGGGGGTGCCTCCCAGATAGGCTACTCGGGGGTCAGGGACCCACTTGAGGAGGCAGTCTGTCCATTCTCAGATCTCAAACTCCGTGCTGGAAGAACCACTATTCTCTTCAAAACTGAGTTGGAAATGCAGAAATCACCTGTCTTCTGCATCACTCACGCTGGGAGCTGCAGACTGGAGCTGTTCCTATTCGGCCATCTTGGAACCACTTTTGATCATTTTTCAAGTTTTGTATTATCTTTAATGGACAAATAATATCTATTTATGGGGTACCATACAATAATTTGATATATGTATACACTGTGGAATGATTAAATTGGGGTAATAAGAATATCCATCATGCCAAATATTTATTATTTATTTTTTATGAGAACATTTAAAACCTTCTCTTTTAGCTATTTTGAGACATATGATACATTATTATTAACTGTAGCCACCTTTCTGTGCAATAGAGCACCAGAACATGTTCTTTCTGTCTAACTATAGCTTTT
Source organism: Pongo pygmaeus (assembly GCF_028885625.2). Taxonomy (NCBI): domain Eukaryota; kingdom Metazoa; phylum Chordata; class Mammalia; order Primates; family Hominidae; genus Pongo; species Pongo pygmaeus. The sequence goes on from NC_072384.2 coordinate 128,612,575, forward strand.
TGCCTATTGACTAGAATCTTCCTTTCTCTGTCCACCTCCCCCAGTCCCCAGCCTCTGGAAATCATCATTTTACTCTCTCCTTCTATGAGTTTGACTTTTTACAATTCCATACGTGAGATCAGACTGTATTTGTCTCTCTGTGCTTGGCATATCTCATTTAACATAACATCCTCTAGGTTCACTCATGTTGTCACAAATGACGGAATTTCCTGATTTTAAAATATATTACAAAGCAATGGTAATTAAAACAGGATGGCAATGGCATAAAAACAGACACATTGACCAGTGTAATAGGATAGAGAGTCCAGAAATTAACCCACATATCTATGATCAACTGATTTTTGATGAAGGAGCCAAAAACACATAATGAGGAAAGGATAGTCTCTTCAATAAATGGTGTGGGAAAACTGGATATCCACATACAGAAGACTAAAATTGGACCCTTTTCTCACCTCTTATATAAAAATCAATTAAAAATGGATTAAATACTTAAAGGTAAGGACTAAAACTATAAAACTACTAGAAGAAAACATAGCTGAAAAACTCCATAACTTAAAAACTTTAAAAACTCATTTTTAAATCAGTTTATGTTGTTGAGTTTTAAGAGTTCTTTGTATATTTCAGGTAGTAGTCCTTTATTAGATATGTATTTTAGAAATATTTTCTCCCAACCTGTGGCTTATCTTCTCATTCTCTTGTGTCTTTCACAGAGCAAAAGTTTTTAATTTTAATAAAGTCTATCTTATCAAGCCTTTCTTTTATGGATTGTGCCTTTGGTGTATCTAAAATGTCATTGCCATACCCACGATCCGTCTAGATTTTTCTCCTACATTATCTTCTAGGAGTTTTTTTTGTTTGTTTGTTTCTGAGAGAGAGTCTTCCTCTGTCACCCAGGCTGGAGTGAAGTCATGCGATCTCAGCTCACTGCAACCTCTACCTCCCAGGTTCAAGAGATTCTCCTGTCTCAGCCTCTCGAGTAGCTGGGATTATAGGCACACCACCACACCCAACTAATTTTTGTATTTTTAGTAGAGACAGGGTTTCACCATGTTGGCCAGGCTGGTCTCAAACTCCTAACCTCAAGTGATTCACCCACCTTGGCTTCCCAAGGTGCTGGGATTATAGACTTGAGCCACCACACCCAGCCATTCGAGGCGTTATATAGCTTTGTATTTACATTTAGGTCTGTGATCCATTCGTGTTATTTTTTCAAAGGGTGTAATGTGTCTGGATTCATTTTTTTGGCATGTAAATGTCCAGTTGTTTCTGTACTGTTTGTTGAAGAAGCTATCTTTTCTTCAATATATTGCCTTTGTTTCTTTGTCAAAGATCCATTGACTGTATTTGTGGGTGTCTATTATTGGGCTCTCTGTTCTGTTCCATTGCTTGATTTATCTGTTCTTTTGCCAATACAACACTCTCTTGACTACTATAGCTGTAGAGTAAATCATCATGTCAGGTAGTCTCAATCCTCTAACTTTGTTCTTCCTCTTCAATCTTGTGTTCAATATTCTTGGTCTTTTGGTCTCCATACAAACTTTGGAATTAGTTTGTTGATGTCTGCAAAATAACTTGCTGGGATTTTGATTGGGATTGTAATGAATCTATAGATTCAACTGGGAGGAACTGACATCATGAAAATATTGAATCTGCCTATTAATGAATAGCCTTTATTTTTGAAGGAATTTTTGCTGGATAAAGTATACTAGGCTGACAGTTTTTTTCTCCTTCAGCATAATATAGTTGTCATACTTTGTCTTTTATCTTACATTGTTTCTAATAAGAAATCTGCAGTTTTTATTTGTGCTTCTTAGTATATAATGTTTCTTTTTCTCTGGGCTGCTTTTAAGACAATTTCTTTATGATTTGTTTTTAATAATTTGATTATCATGTGCCTTGATGTGATTTTCTTTCTGTTGATCCTGCTTAGAGTTCATTATATTTCTTAATTTGTGAGTTTATAACTTTCATCAAATCTTACATTCATGTGTGCATTTAAATCCTTTGGCATATTTATAAGAGATATTTAATCTCTTTATCATGTTTGTTTCCCTTCGCTCAAAGTCCTTGTCTGCTAATTTCATCTTCTCTGTAATTTCTGGATATGTTTCTTTTGATGATTATACTCCTTATTATGAGTGATATTTTTCTTCTTCTTTGTGTAGCAGTTTTTGCTTGGATGTTACATTGCAAGTTTATGTTGTTGAGTGCTAGATTTTCTTGTCTTTTCTTTAAACAATGTTGAACTTTATTCCAGATTAAATTAGTTTCAGTTCAGCTTGATCTTTTTGATGCTTGCTTTTAAGTTTTGTTAGAACAAGTGTAGATTAGCCTTTATTTTTAGGACTAGTTTAGCTTTAATTCTATGATGTGATCTTTTTAGGGTCTCTACTAAGTACTGTGTGTATGTAACATGGATTCTTCACTCTGGCTAGTTGGGACTAAACATCTTCCAGTACTATGTGAGCTTGTGGCATTGTCCAGCTTACAACTCTCTAGCGTCATGGGGCTGTACCTATAGATTCATGCCTCAGTGTCCAGCAACAGGTCAAGGGGCTTCCTGTGCAGATTCCTCTTCTTTCTCTGCATATCTCCCTCTAGTCTGTGTCTCCTCATCTCATTGTGCCCACTAAACTCTGCTCAGGATTTCCCTCTTGGCATTATTGTTGAAAAGGCAATCCAGATAGAAAGTGAGGGCAATTATAGGGCTAATCATGTTTGTTTCCCTTCGCTCAATGTGCTGCTTGTTGTACAATGTATGAAATCAGTTGTTTAATTCTGACCATTAAAAAAATTATTCATGGATGGGCCAGGCACAGTGGCTCATGCCTATAATCCCAGCATTTTGGGAGGCAGAGGCAGGTGGATCACTTGAGGTCAGGAGTTCGAGACCAGCCTGGCCAGCATGGTGAAACCCCATCTCTACTAAAAATACAAAAGAAAAATTAGCTGGGTGTGGTGGCATGTGCCTGTAGTCCCAGCTACTCAGGAGGCTGAGGCAGGGGAATCACTTGCAGCTGGGAGGCAGAGATTGCAGTGAGCCGAGATCACACCACTGCACTCTAGCCTGGGTGACAGGGCGAAACTCCATTTCAAAAACAAAAGAAAAAAATTATTCATGGATGGAGGGCAAGTTGAGTTTCAATAACTTCATTGTGAGTAGAAACAGAAGTCCTTTCACATTTATCTTTAAAGCTCTCTCTGTAGGTATGCCATTGTGGTTTTGATTTCGATAATTAATATGTTTTTCTATCTAGTGGTTTTTAATTTCATTATACTTTTCGTCTTTGTAGTAGTAGTTTATTGATTTTTATATCTACCTTATTCTATTCTGATGGTAGTTTGTTTCTTGGTCCTATTTTGTATGTCTCATTTTTTCCAAATATTAAACATAAGTACTTTACATTTTGTATTTAATAATTCCAGTGTCTGAGAACTTCGACAGGGCTAATTCTGCCTCTTCATGTTTGTGCTGAGTCTTTCTTACAGTGCCTTGATTCCTTGTGTGTCTTTCAGTTTAAGACTCTGAGCTTATACTTGATGGGGCTTTATTTGTTGAAATCCTTTAACACTGAGCTTAACTCTCCAGAGATTTTACTTTTGTCTCTGCCAAGCTCTCACAGGGTTGTTAACCTGAGATTGCTTTAAGGTAACTTACCAGCTTGGGATTTCCTGGACCACAAGTATAATGCAAATTAGAATGTCAAGAATGCATTAGGGTAAGCTGTGTTTATAAATTCTCAAAGGGATTGTTTTCTCCTCGTATCCAGAGCCTGAACCCTGAAAGATGCCTTTTTTTTTTTTTTTTTTTTTAATCAGTTCACTGTTCTGGTGGGTGAACTTTTTCCATAGTTCACACCTTTACTGAGGTTGTAACCCTTCAGGATGTGGAAGTCTGCCTCAGTTCCAAGTCTTCACCATTTGCAGACCCTCATTTCCTGGTTTCCACTAGCCTTTAGAAAAGGAATTTTTAGGCTACAGAGACTGGTAGATGCCCTCAAGGGCAAGCACAGAGTCAGCTTTAATTTACTACCTTTTCAAATTCTTTCTTTTTTTTAACCTCTGAAATTTCTATAATTACTATTATTAAGATTAGCCTTGCACATAAGGGTAAATAAAATAATTCCCGAGGATATAGAAATGAGGGTAAATCATAAATGTCAGACAGCATTGTATTTCCATCTCTCCAGATAAGAGTTCTTATCTGGAGACGGGGGTGCCAAACATCCAGATCCATGGGGAATATATCACACTTGCTTGTCAATTTTTTTAATTGACAGTAATAATTATATCTATTATATGGGGTATACTGTTATGTTTTCATATAGTTTTACCTTGTGGAATGATTAATCACGCTAATTAAAAAATCTAGCACCTCACATACTTTATATTTTGTTGTGGTGAAAACATTTAATATCTAATCTTTTAACAGTTTTGAAATATACAGGCCAGGCACAGTGGCTCACACCTGTACTACCAGCACTTTGGGAGGCTGAGGTGGCAGGATCACTTGAGCCCAGGAGTGTGAGACCAGCCTGGGCAACAGAGTGAGATCTCCATCTCCACAAAAAAAATAAAAAGTTGGGTGGGCATGGTGGTGCACACCTATAGTCCCAGCTGCTTGAAAGGCTGAGATGGGAGGATTGCTTGAGCCTGGGAGGTTGGGGCTGTGGTGAGCCATGGTTGCACCACAGCACTCCAGCCTGGATGACAGAGTGAGACTCTATCTAAATAAAAAACAAAAAAACAAAAAAGAAAGAAATATACAATGCATTGTTATTTATTATATTCACCATTCTGGGCAATAGATCACTAAAGCTTATTTGCTTGTCTTCCTTTAAAAAAAACGATCCGCTTCATACTTAAAAGGATGTTTATTATACTTAATCCAGGATTTCTAGGTGATTCATAGTGGGAACATTTTTCAGGCTGGCTAGATCACCATAATGCTTAAAATGCAAGTCTTTCACTCTAGTTCTTCTCACGGCTGGCAGCTTCTCTTCGTTTAGGTCTCATCTCAATGCCAACATCCTGTGTAAGTATCCACTTTCCCTACCAGTTATTTTCTAGCACATTGCTTTTTATTTTTTCTCTCATCACAATGTACAATAATATTTTTTCAAAAGGTTTTCCTATGTACTCTCCTTGTCTCTCCCACTAGTGTGTAAGAACTATGAGAGTAGATATCAAGTCTTTCTATTTTCTTCTGTGTTTTCAGCCCCAAGGCCAACTGCTTGTCAGAATAAGCACTCAAATATTTGTTGAATAATTTTTTTTCTTGAAGCAAATATAAATGGATACACAACCTAAAATATGTTTCTAAAACTTAAGATTATGTCAGTAAGTACAGCATGTGAATGCTCAGAATTGTCAGTTTGTTGTTTATACTTTGTGGTCTCAACTTATCAAGAAGTCCAATAAATTCTGAAGTTGTTATTCTTTTATCAAAAAAGTAAGAAAGTGATTTTTATTTCAGTATATTGAGCATAAATAACTTTTTTTAAAGTAAGAATCATGAAAACATGCCTAAAGAAAGTAGCCTAAAATTATTTTCAGGACATGACACCTCCCCATCTCCAAACGAAATTAAGAGTGCATATGCCACTTACCTTGTTTGTGTGTAAGGGAGTAGAACTGTTTCACAGAGAAGTGAGTTTTGTACTTAGCTATTTGACTAATCAAATCCCATAACATCTCTGAGCTTAGAAAATGTAATCTAAATATGGTTAATTTTCCCTCTAGCAAATCCTGGAAATCCTCTTGTTTTAATAAAATCTTCATAATGTTTATAAGATATTCCTTTTTCTTTTTTTTTTTTTTTGAGACAGAGTCTTGCCTTGTCACCTAGGCTGGAGTGCAGAGGCACGATCTTGGCTCACTGCAACCTCCACCTCCCAGGTTCAAGCAATTCTCTGCCTCAGCCCCCCAAGTAGCTGGGATTACAGGTGCCTGCCACTACACCTGGCTAATTTTTATATTTTTAGTAGAGACGGGGTTTCACCATCTTGGCCAGGCTGGTCTTGAACTCCTGACCTCATGATCCATCTGCTTGGCCTCCCAAAGTGCTGGGATTACAGGCGTGAGCCCCGCCCCCAGCTTTTAAGATACTTCTTTTGGAAAAAATTTCCTGGAATAAGGGTAATCATATACCCTAACTCCAAACAGCAATGACAACAACCAAAAAGCAAGCATTTATTACAACAGGTGAGGCCCTGTGTTGAGAGATTTATGTGCATTTCCTTATTAAAACCTTAAAGGTCCTCTTATAAGATAATTATTATTCCTACCTATAGCTGAGTAAACTTAGGTAAACAGAGAAGTTGCTCATAGTTACAAGGTTAGTGAAATCCATGTTCTTTAATAATTCTTTATATTGTTCCACAAAGAAAAACATTTTCAATATTTAGTCCTTATGTTTTGGAAGCAGATGTAGGTCTTGAATTTCTAGGGTGGATGACTCCACATTGTTTCTTGTTTTATTGGTGGAAAAACCAAACCAGAAATCATGATTTGAGAGGGTGTGTTCTTGGGTCATTCTATGTAATACAAACCTAAGTCATTTGGGGACTTTATTCATACATATTTCCAATATATTTTGGAAACAGCATTGAATTGTACCTATTTTAAGGATAATATCAGTGACATTTAAATCATAATTGTATAATGAATTTTATTCAACTTCAGTGACAATTGCTATTTGATCTCAGCCTACAACCATAAATCTTGTTGAACTACTATTTCATGAATGTTCCCTAACTAGTCACTCTTTGGTTAAAAATCTCAGCTGGGTTTAAGATATCTGTGTTGAAGAAGACTCCAAGTCAGGCATCTGGATTCTCTAAGAAGGGTTTTCCATTTTCTTGTATTTCAGGTTAAGGTAATTCTAAAGAATTACACATAAGCTAATTTGTTTCTTTAACTCTGATCACTTTAAAAAATTTGTAATTCTCCATACGACCTAGATAAAATTCTTTGATAAATATTGTCTACAGCTGGAGAACTACTAATGTATAAAAATGTATCTTCTTGATTAGCTCTGCCTACGTCATTTGATTTAGCTTTGTGTTCTTTTGCTTTTATGTTTTCATGCTTTCTCCTTATTCTTCCAGGATTTCATCCAATTGGAAAGTTAAGTTCTTAGTACTGAGTGGCTAAAAAAGAAATATTTAAATCCACTTAGACACTATGTACCAAATACACTCAACCATAACCACACCAGTAATGATGCCCTCTAATGGGGGAGCACTGGTACCTGAGGATGAATCCCTTCTCCTTCCCTGGTGGAAGGGGCAAAGTATCAAGGACTTTCAGAGAGCTGCTGAAATTTGATGAAGGCTATGTTCAATTTGTTGATTGCCACTAAACATTTAAAAATCACAAGCTCTTGGTAAATCATAAACAATATAGGCATATGTCTCTGAAAAGATTTCTTCAACTTAGGTTTTCCAAGGCCAGTAGCTTAATTTTTTATTTTGTTTTCCTGTTTTGTTTAACTACAAACCAAAGCTAAAGAAATGATACAATGGTCTCATATTCAAGAATCTTATAAATTTTCTACAGAAAATATAAGTTGTAAAAGGAATGGAGAATTCTTTAAGCAGCCTCAGAGAAATTATTACCTTGTGTCAAATTCAAAATGGATTGTCAACTACGTCATAATTTTCTGGAAAAAGCTGTTTAAATAACAATACTTCAGTATTGCTTTGCATTTACACTGCCAGAATTATACCAGGTATCTAAAGGGCAGCCCTTGTGGGACACAGTGTCCTTGGCGAGAGCTTTAGAAAAAGACAAAGAACAAAAACAGAAAGCAAAACTTGAAAGGAAAGACTCTATGGAGAAGAAAAATTAGAGGAGAGAAAAATGATGCCAAAATATTTAAAGTCAAATGCCAATACTAATATTTATTTAAATTCAACTGTTTTCAAATGAATAAGTTGCATCATTTATTATTAATATTATTGCATCATGTATTATTATTATTATTATTTGCTTAAAAATTGCCATGAATGAATTTTAAAAGGTAGGAAACCATAGGAGATTAATTTTAATGGGAGGAATGACATCTTACTTCTTTGGTTATATAGATGAGTCTAATTTGTTTTGGAGATTTTAAGAAGAAATTTACTTTCAACTCTATCATAAATGCATATTAACTTAGGAGGTTAATAAATTAAAAAATATATTTTTTATTATACTTTAAGTTTTAGGGTACATGCGCACAACATGCAGGTTTGTTACATATGTATACAGGTGCCATGTTGGTGTGCTGCACCCATTAACTCGTTGTTGTTTTTTTTTTTTTTTTGGTCTTGAAAATTTAGTTCTTTCACCAATCAAATTCTTTATGTCTAAAATTTAGACTAAACACTGATTAAGATGCAAACTCCAGTCACATGCACCCTATGTAGTCTAAGAGATGATTCACTCACCTATGGATTTGACAAGCGCTCACAGCTGTGTCTCCACCTCTCACCACATCTGGGATGTTTTTGTCATTCGAATGCTCTTCTGCTTCCTCTAGGAGGCTGCTTTTGGAAAGGAAGGGTTCAGGTTCCCCAGCGCAGGCTTCTCTCTGATCTGTTTCAATCTGAATCAAAGGTACTTCCCTCGAGCAAAGTGATCGTCTTTTGTGGTTTATTGGTACAGGGTCCTGGCACGAGGAAGTTTCTTTTTTAGAATCTGAAGGGCTGTGGTTTGTAAGAGAAGCAGTTTTGCTCAAAGATGACACTGCGGGCTGTTTACATTCGGTAACAGAATCTTTCCTCGGGTAATCGAGAGACTCCTGAACAAGCAGAGTTGGCCCACTGCACATCCTGCTCGCAGCTAATCTATTTGCACACTTCTCTGCTTGCGAGGGAGAGCCACCAGAAACAGGCTCAGTGTCAGCTTCCCCCGCATCATCCACAATGATTTTGTTCTTGCGCATGAGAGCCTCAATGGAGCTAGCCCACGTTTCGTGAATTAACATGTTCGTGATGTGGTCAGTCCCACCTCTCCGATACAAGCAAGAGTCAGATTTGCAGAGACCGGATGAGGACGCGCTACTGACCGGCTGCACGCTTAGGAAATCTTGTGGGCAGTTCTGAGCAAAGCCATCTAAAGAGTTGGCTTTGATGGGCACATTCACTGTCAGCCTGGAACATGGGGATCTGCTGTCTGGCATGGATGACTGTCTGTGGCACACTGGGGATCGCAGAGAAGGAGACAGCAGGCCGGCTGTCCAATCCTGGCTGCTCCGTCTGGAGGAGGCGCTTTCTCTGCTGTCTCTTTCGATGTCCCTCAGCATGTACCTGTAGAACTCCTCAGTGATGCTCTCTGTGCTGGACTGCTTAGAGGGACAGCTAGGCCTCACACTGAGGTGGTCACTTTTCCGGCACGCCTGTTGCATTGCTGAGTTCAGAATGCTGCTGGCATTCTTGCCAGCATAATAATCCAGCAGTAACTCAAATCCTCTCCCTTCGTTTTCCATCTGGTTCACCATGAACCTGGAAAACTCATCAGTGATGCTCTCACAGCTCGACTGCTTGGAGACAGAGCTGGCCCTGCTGACCGGCTGGCTCAGCGTGCTCATTAAGCCCAGGCTGTTGACATAGGCCCTGGCCTCGGAGTCTTCCTCAGGAATGCTTTCGCAGCTGGAGGTCTTCAGCCGGCTCCACCTGTCGCCACTCAGTAACCGATTCCGGGGATAGCCCTGCGCCTGCCACATGCCGTCCACCATAGAGAACTCCGTTAGGTTCATGATCTTGGCTGCCACTTCATTGGCAAAAAGACTGACAGAATCTGGGACATCTTCAAGGTTCATGGACTCATCCACAACTCTGTTCATCAGCTTTTCTTTAAGTTCAGGGTGCTCGTCCGTCTTCCTCTTGATCTCACTGAGCCGGGGTGGCTTGTGTTTCCTCAAGGCGGCCCCGCTCCCCTGGCTCTCTTTCTTCCTCTTCAAGGATCGGCAGGGTATGTTGGGTGTCATCAGAAACTCACTCCCTCTTTTCCATGCACAAAACCAGGGTTGTTTTCCACTGGAGTTGTCAAGGCAAATCGCTGCAATTTCAGTTGCCATGGAGACGACCGTGTCTGCTAATTCTTCCGCAAAGTCTGTAATGCAGTAGATGTCTGGATGCTTTGTTTGAAGCGTGGATTGAGCAGGAAGCAGCAAGTCATCCCCTAACAAGGACAGGTTGACTTGAACTTCATTGATGCGAGATGTGGCACAGTTGTACTTTTCTTGGATGTTTGGGTGGATACTGTCCTCAGCCTCCTGGGAACCACTTCCGGACTGGCCCACCGTCGGGGACCTTTGTCCTTCAGAAGAGGCTCCGCATTCATTCTCACTGTGATGAGGGCTTTTTGTATCCTCTCCTGCTGTTCCTTTCAGATATATTTCCTTGGAGGATGTTGTAGCAGTCGAAGAATCGGGCACTCTGTGACTACATGATAATTCTGACTGCAGCGTGGGGTTCTTGAAGAGGCCTGGCCTCACTCCACCCTTGTGTTGTTTTGAATACATGCCATCCACAAAATTGTTGATGACAAGACTCGTGTTGTGTGAATTGCTAAGTGGAGAGCTGCTGGAGGATTCAGTGGCTTTTGTCCAAGCTTGACTAGCACCCGGATCAGATGGCTGGCAGCTTGGTTCTGTCTCCCTCCTTCTGATGGTCTCCTTAGAAAGGACAGCAGGACATTCACCAAGCCGTACAATATGACTCATCTTCTTGAACGTGAAGCATATCACATCTAAAAGCAGTTGATTTGTACTTTCCATTAAGGTGTCCAGAATTTCAGATGAATGCCTGTTGTCATTGGGGTCGATTATCATATTTTTGTGGTGAACTTCGTCAATTGAATGCCTCAGGATAACATTGGACAGGGTATGTGCCAGTTCATTCCTGAGGACATTTTCTGAGCACAGGGTCTGAGACTTTGAAGCAGTTTCCATGATTCTCCTGTTCATGGAGTCCAGAAAGTCTCCAATGCTGCTGTAGGTATTAGGCCTTGTTAAAACCAGAGCAGCCTCCTTGAGCAATCCCTCGGCAATGGCTTCCTTGCCAAGCTCCATGCTTGCTAAACTACAAAGTGGGGGCATGGCTTCAGGAGCCTCAGCTGCAGGCGAGAGGCCACCACTTGGAGCCACTGAGCACATCACCTCTTCTCTTTCACCCAGACCACAGACAGCCACGGCACTGGCCACCTGAGTCATGCCACACAAAGCAGATGGAAAGGAGTACTCATTGATGGAAGGTTCCTTGAGTCCTTGGGGTGCTTGAGTTTGCAGTGCACCACTGCCCCCTAGGGGAAAGTTTGAGTCCACTTGCTCCATTTTGAGTCTTTCTGTGGCCTGCGGACTGGAAATGGTTCCAATCACAGTGGCTGCACAAGCTAACGCCACTTCTATAGCACTCTGGGGTTGTCTGCTGGAGTTCTCTCCAGAGAGGATGCTTGAGGTTTCAACAGAGACTTCCATCTCAGGCCATGAGGAGATGCCTGGCTGTGGGGCGGCATCACTGCCATCTGGACTCTGAACAACGACAATTTTGGGGAGCTCATTCCATGACCGAGAAACCACTGTATCTTTTGTGGAATAGCAACTGGGAAGCAGAGAACTTCCTACAGAAACACTGACAGCAGATTCCTGGGGTAATGTGGGCTGAGATTGAGATAATCTAATAAATGCATCCTGCAGCACGGATTCTGCTAAATTTGTAGCATACTTGCCAGTGGTGACTTCTCCATCTTGTATAGGAGGGAGAGCATTTCTTGTGTCTTCATGGTCTCCTGGGTTTAGGTTGCTTCTCTGCTCAGCCACAGCACATGCAGAAGGTACATCTTTATCCATCATGGAGAAATAAGCATCTTTTGGAATATACAGTGCCTGTGATTTTTCCATTTGACCTTTAAAAGCTTCTGAATAATAATAATGTGTGGCTTGTCTTTCATTCCCCACAGCTTCACTTTTCCACTGTGATGGCTTGGCTGAGGGATCTAGACTCTGCAAGGCTGTGTTCTTTGTTAGGTTTTCTGGAGATTGTTCTGTTTTAATCAATGGTGTGGGATATTTGTTGATGTATTTGTCTTCCAAACCATAAAGCCACTTTTCCTTGTTGCAATTCCATTCCGCCTGGGTGGCTCCCTTTAGCTGTTTACTTTCCAAAACATTGGCTGAGACATTTATATTTTCATAACCTAGTGAGGAGAAAATGAGGGGCACTATTACTTTTTGGATAGCAGGTTACCATAAGTCTTAAGTAATAATTACTTTCTAAAAATAAAGCATCAATAAAGACACATGCACACGTATGTTTATTGCGGCACTATTCACAATAGCAGAGACTTGGAACCGACCCAAATGTCCATCAATGATAGATTGGATTAAGAAAATGTGGCATATATACACCATGGAATACTATGCAGTCATAAAAAAGGATGAGTTCATGTCATTTGTAGGGACATGGATGAAGCTGGAAACCATTATTCTGAGCAAACTATCACAAGGACAGAAAACCAAACACCACATGTTCTCACTCATAGGTGGGAATTGAACAATGAGAACACTTGGATGCAGGGTGGGGAACATCACACACCGGGGCCTGTTGTTGGTGGGGGGAGTGGAGAGGGATAGCATTAGGAGATATACCTAATGTAAATGACAAGTTAATGGGTACAGCACACCAACATGGCACATGTATACATATGTAACAAACCTGCACGTTGTGCACATGTAGCCTAGAACTTAAGGTATAATAAAAAAAAAATAAATAAATAAAAATAAAGCATCAACTTTTTTTCCCCCTTCAAGAATAACAGTTTGAATGGTTTTCCTCAAGAAAAATGAATCTGAAAAGGCTTTCAAATTTCATGATAGAATGCCACCCAACAAAATGGCTTTCCATATGGGACACAAATGCAAGTAGGAGGTGTTTGAGGGCTGAGGGCTGCCACCATTTTTCAGGGGAAAGCAACCCAGACAGTTGCATCTTAGAGCTTCCCACTGGGTACAGGAGGAGAAGGGAGGATGTTTACAGCAACCTCAGTAGTGGGACTTGTTGCAAAGATTTGTTCTAAAGTTTGCATGAGACTTGTCCCAGGGACAGTGGCAACAACATCTGGGGTACCCCTTCCTCTGTGGCTAAAAGTGGGGAGGAGGAACGCATTGTTCTTTGAGCTCTGTGAATGGGTCAACAGGAAGAGCTGAAGAAATGGGTACTAAGAACTTTCCTGGATTATCTCTTTCTGTCTTCACAAAAGTCATTAGCTATAGGCACGATCATACTCCCAAATTAGACAAAGAAACTAGGCTAGGAAAGATTAGATAACTGGCGCCAGATCTCGCAGCCTCAATGTGGCAGTGCTGGGATTCAAATCCAGGCTGGTCCAACTTGGCTTCAACTAATATATGGCTTTTATGGAAATCTTAGGGAAGTTGACTTTCCTCCCAGTGATAGCCTCCATCTCTTGGCAGGCAGGAGGATTTTCCTTTAAAGTACACAAACTCCCTTCAGTATCCCTAAGGCATCTTTTGGGAGTCTGGATCCATCCAACCATTAAGGCTGCTAAGTGAGTTTGTCAGTATCTTCACCAGTGTTCTCGTATCCTCCTTCCTTCCTTCCTTAAAATTCAGCAAGTAAAGATTGTGATGTGTCAGCCAAACTGATGTGGCCTGGAACTTTTCTAAAATCTCACCCAGACATTTTTATATGGGGACTAATTTCAGGAGGCACTAATTGGAAAGTTCTCACCGTTCCTAGATTCGTCCACCTCGCTTTCCTCCTCCAAGTGCTCAGAAGCGGTGAGAAAGTCTTCCTCGATTGAGGATAAGGAACAGTTCGTGTCATCCTCCAGTTTCAAGATGTTTGTTTCCAGGTGGAGCTGTCGCTCCTGCACCAGTTCCAGACCAATCAGAAATTTGTTGATTTCAAAGATGATGCAATTGGTACTGTTTGGTCTGTTCCCTCTTGCACATTGGACCAAGCAGATATCTGGCAGCCAAGGGCACTAAAAGTGGAGAGAAAAGAAGGCATTTATTCAAAAGGGAAGATAAAAGACTATTGCCTCTGACCTTTCCTTTTCCACCAAGCTCTCCTGTTAAGAGGAGTGGGGACCTTTAAAATATTTGAAATGGCTTCTGGGATTATATTAATAAACTGCTTGAAAAAAATTCAAGTGATGTTTGGAACACAAGGTACCTAGGAGAAAGCCTGACTTAGGGGAAAATAGATCGGCTGTATCACACATTTTAGTTTCCCTTGGTCAAAGCAAAAATTCAACTGGGCAAAGTTAAACAGGCAAAGAAGATTTTTATTCGAGGCTATTAAAATAGGGAAGAGAGGCCAGAATTAAGTTGGACCACAACTCCACTGAAACAAAAGGCAATAGGGTTTTTAAGGGCTAGAGTGACGGGGGAGATCGTAGGTCATCTGTGTTTGATAATTGGCTTTACCCAAAGAAACAGTAAACTTTCTTGTATCTTTATGACAGGAGGTAGTTTTACAACCTGGAGCAAGATGCCCAGTGAAGTTAGGTTCTTATGCTCCCATAAAGACTGGGGACTTTAAGGGAACTATCTTCCTTGATGATTACATTTCAAAGAGACAGCTCCCAGGTCCTTGAGAAAGACATTTCTGGGTATAAAGCTGGCAAGAGGCTTTTACAAAAGGATTTACATCTCAAAAAGGCAGAGGAGGAATTTACAATTATAAATTTTCTAGATTAAATGCTCTAAGAAAAGGGAAGTCAGGGTCTAAAGTCAGGAAGGAGCCTGTCTAAATTTTGGTCAAGCTGAAGGGAATGTCAATGCTGTCTTGGTTACCTTTCTTGATTAAATTGAGTCCCAGTTTCTCAGATCAGTATCTTTCTCTGCCTTGAAGATACTCAGTAAAACCTCTACTAGTACTTCAGATGTACAGTAAGTGTTCTATCAACTACAGTTAGATTCTATAATTTGTATTGCTTATCTGAAGAAGCAGTCAACATGAAATTAAATGAAATCCATAGGAAGTGAACTAATTATCTCTAAAAGACCAGTGTATGGGAAAAACAGTGATAAAGAGGCCCAAATTATAGAATCATGTACTAGTCAGACCTGTTAATTCTGTTCAGTTCTAGGGTTACAAACCATATCCTCATTCTCCACTACACATTGTCACTATTCATATTATTTATTGCTCATTGGAATCATAATAAAAGGTTGCAATAATTCTAGGAGAGATGATTATAAAATGAAAAATTCAATCCTTCTCCAAGGGGTTTAGGAATCCCCTGGGGGCTCAAAAATAGAATTCCCCTAAATGCATATGTGATTAGGTCTATTTTTCAAAGAAGGTGGTCCATTGCCTTGCTTTTCTAAGTGTGGGTATGGACCTGCAGCCATGGCATCACCAGGGAGCTTGTTGGAAATATTTACTCTCAGGCCTCAACCCAGATCTACTCAATCAGAATCTGCATTTCCAAGGAATCTGTTGGAGATGCGTACATGCATTAGCATTTGAGACCCACTGGTCTATAGCTTTTATTGAATTCACAAAGTATCTGTGATCCCCCGAATGGAGAGGAACTGCTGTTGTAAAGTAAGCAGAAGTTGGCTTAATTTTCTTTCCACTGAGTTTAGACACACTACACTAAACTGAAACTTACCCGGTATTTTCCGAGTGCCTATTGTATGCAAATTACGCAAGGAGGTGCAAACATGAATCAGACAATTGCCCTGAGGAGAAGGGTACACTATACTATCAGTGAGTCAACCTCATCAGAGTCCAAGTGATTCACATGGAGTTGATTCACCTCCAGCTCCAGGGGTGATCATGTGACTCAACCCTGGCCAATCTGAACAATGCATTCCTTGGGTCATAGTGATTGGTTCAGAAATGGGCATGTGACATATGAGAGCCAATAGGATGCAATGAGACTTTTGCTGAAAACCACCTGGAAATGACGTCCCATTCACTCTTTCCCGACTTGAACCCAAAGAGATATTGCTTCCTTGTGGGAGGAGCTTGTCTGATAATGGGGCCAACGGAGAGAAAACAGGAAAGAGGCCACAAGAGAAAAATCCATGTCTTGATGACATTGTTTAAGTCTCTAATCTACTCCTGGATTTTTCTGGTTACATGAAACAATATGTTCTCTTTTTGCTTAAGCTAATTTTCTGCCATGTTAAATTAAGCATCCTAACTGGGATTAATCAGGGTCTAGTAAGTTAAACTCAAGGTCAAGTCCAATTAATGTCAATACCAATTTTCATAGAGATAGTGAAAGAAAGCTGGAATTTCTCAGTAATACCTGTACTTGCCAAAAACTAGGAAAAGTGTTCTATAATGCAGAGGCAGTTTTTAAAAAAAAAAAAAATCTGTGAATTCTAGAAAGAAAACGGGAATAAAGTCTTCACTCTCAAAGACATAATATACAATTATTTGACAAGCCACAAATTACCTAGGATTCATGTAAAACTTATAGGACACAAGACTTGTTAGTAGCTACAAAGTCAGGGAGATGTGATTACCTGGAAATAAAGCCTCCTCGTTTATTAATTGATTTATCACACTGTATTATGTTTCTCGAAATTTGGAGACTTTTGGGCTTTTTGAGATTTTGAAGAGTTGAAGGATAAAAGAAGACTTTAAAAATTGACAGTGAAATTAAAACCCAAGGAAGAACAATTTGTGGAAAACAAATGCTCATCATTTTAATCTGGAGCTGTTACATATCACTGTAATATACTTTATAGGTATTTTTCTTGTAAATTAATTAAACAATTTTACTTACGTATCTTTAAATAAATAATGTTATAGTGATTTATATAATAGGAGTGAACATAAGTGCACGGAATGATAATAGTAGTATTTTAGTTACTGTTTATTTTTAATAACGTTTGTTTTGGAGGAGGGATATTTTATTCATTGGGCCCAAGACACTCTCTTTCCATCCTTGAAGCTGCCATCCTGGATTTACTAGCTTGGCTAGTTTGGTACCTCCTAAGGAATACATAACATCTGAAAGATGATATTGTGGGATTCTGAAATCGAATTTTCGTACTGCTCCTAAAAGAGAAGACGATTCTGTTTTTGTTTATCCAGTAGATTTGTAGAAAACCAAGCTAAGTAACCAATGCCTACTCTATCTGCTCTAGTTCAAATACAACTTAGGAATTTGAGAAGATAATAGAAATTAGGAGTTGATGTAAGAAAAGCTCTGTCAAACTTTAAGTGGCAATATTTAAGAGAAATACAAATGCAGACTTTTCTCAAATGTAAAGACACTTTGATTCTGTTTGGGGTTTACACTGATCTGTGCTGAGCTAACTATAGATGTAAGTGAATGGTTTATCAAGAACTTATGTCTTACCTGTGAAACTTCAAAATCTGCCTGGAGATTTCCAGAGGCTAACCCACTTAGGACGACAATTTCATTTTCTTTTGGTTGTTGGACATTCATGGAACTGATAAGTTTTGGAAGATCTGGTGAAACGTTGACCAGTTTCTGTAAAGCAAGAATCTTTATTAGTTTAGCCAATTTCTTTTCACCGACTACTACTCACAAACTACTTTACTTTCAGAAATAATACTCATAACTGCTCATATATATAGATTGCTTAATCTACTAAGATTCTTACTAGAAGAAATTTTATAAAATGGAAGCATGCAAGTTTAGATTGAAAGAGAAAATATAAGCTTTAAAAACTCTTTAGTTCTACATTTTACAAAAGTAAACATTTTACAAAGTAAACATAAAGTAAACATTATGATAGTAATTACTATCATACCTCAGGTATAAATAGTAACTTGGAAAAATTTTCCCTTTTAAGACCTTGCATAAAACATTTTTTGTTTTAACTAATAATCTTCCGATACGGCTTGGCTCTGTGTCCCCATCCAAATCTCATCTTGTAGCTGCTATAATTCCCATGTGTTGTGGGAGGGACCTGGTGGGAGATGATTGAATCATGGGGGCGAGTCTCTCCCACACTGTTCTTGTGATAGTGAATGGGTCTCATGAGATCTGATGGTTTTAAAAAGTGGGAATTTTTCCGCACAGGCTCTCTCTTTGCCTGCTGCCATCCACATGAGATGTGACTTGCTCCTCCTTGCCTTCCATCATGATTGTGAGGTCTCCCCAGCCAGGTGGAACTGTAAATCCAATAAACCTCTTTCTTATGTAAATTTCCCAGTATCGGGTATGTGTTTATCAGCATCGTGAAAATGGACTAATACCTCTTCTTTTCTAATTTTGAATAATAATAATTATAATAAAATGATGACTAGCATTGATTTTACTCTATGTACTAAGCGCTATGCTAGAGCCTGTATATATGTTAAATCTGACTACATTTAATCTTCACAATAACCCTACAGGATTAGGTACCATTATTCCTTTCATGTTATACACAAGCAACCTCAGGACCAGGACCAGTAACTTGCACAGTTCATGTAGCTAAATCAGTGCCAAGGTGTCTGTATGCTCTTAGCCATAGCAGACGATTATTTCAAATCACTCACGTAAACTCTTCAAACATACTACTCTTAGATGCCAATTTGCTTTGGCCCTCCCTGCTCTCTCTTTGACGGACTCTGCACCATAATTCTATCAAATACAATTGTATGTGTAATTTCTTTTGAAAATCCCATAGTACTACACAGATGATAATATTTGGGGCTCGGTGAAAATTTGTAATATATTAGCTGTGTGGGAAACTGGGTTTGAGAAGCTTGAAGTGCAGCGTTGTCAATATGGGAATAACTGTCAATAACCGAGTAATTGCAGTTCTACTGTTCTGTGAAAATCAAGTGGCAAATCGTGTGCTGTTATACATTAAACAGTATTACACCAAATGGTAAATTCAAACCATTGTCAGGTTTTGGCATGGAATGGCAACCTTATTACAGCACTTAATTCTTCCCATTGTATCAGCAGGCTCTAGTTCCAGAGGACTGAATAGATCTTCAAGTCCTTGCATACTTTCAAGCATTTACATCAGGGCCCTCACTGCCTTGGATGTGCTTGGGGAATTTTAGCTGCAACAGGATGCAAAAAGTTCAAGCCAAGGGTACAGGTAAAACATTTGATGAAAGCAGCAGGAAAAAGCAAATCTGAGAGACAGAGGGGAGGGTTGGCTGGTATCAGCAGGTTTTGGAAAATTCTTAGAAAAGTCATCTACAAATAGTCATTTTAAGGCACTGATGGGCAAGAGGATGTGTGCCTGTTTGGACAGTTCTGCCTGCATGAGAGAGCAAGTTTCACAAATGTAAAAAGAGCAAATGATAGAGGGTAAGTGCTAGGGAAGGGGTCGGGGAAATGGCCTGTAATGAAACTATCTAACTGAAGAGTCTGCTACAAAATGAGCATTATTTACAGATGAAATCAAGTTGAATAGTCCTTGTAATGACCTCCCGGACAGCTTGAGTTTCAAATGTTACCTGTTGCAGGTGCTCTGTGCTGCATTCATCCTTGTTCACATCAAGATTCACAAAGCAGACCTGGGAAAGAGGGCAAAAATAGTACATTAAAGTCAAAAACCTGACTGTCTTTTTAGAAGGAAGAAAGCAGGAATCAGTTGGGGCAAATGCTTTGGGAGTCTTCCACATCTTAGACAGTTTGGCATAGAAATAGTCATTTCAGGGCTGGCGCAGTGGCTTATGCTTGTAATCCCAGCACTTTAGGAGGCCAAGGCGGGCAGATCACGAGGTCAGGAGATCGAGACCATCCTGGCCAACATGGTGAAACACTGTCTCTACTAAAAATACAAAAATTAGCTGGGTGTGTTGGCACGCGCCTGTAGTCACAGCTACTCAGGAGGCTGAGGCAGGAGAATTGCTTGAACCCGGGAGGTGGAGGTTGCAGTGAGCCGAGGTCGTGCCCACTCCAGCCTGGCGACAGAGTGAGACTGCATCTCAAAAGAAAAAAAGAAATAGTAATTTCACTTTTAAGCCTCTAAATAGCTCTTCAACACCCTGCTCAGCTTCCCACTGGTTACAACAAATGCCCACTTCCTTTCATGGCCCAACATACAAAAAAGTCTGCTTGTATTAGAGCCAACAGAACAGTTACAACAAAATCTTCAAGTTTATAAGGTGTTATCAGATCTCATGAAATATGAAAATAACTTTTTATGCTCTAAGTCTCTGTTTGTAATTGCAATAAATACTTTTCTCTATTTTCTCCTTTCCTCTTCTCATTTTTGCTCCTTTTCTCTACCCACTTTTAATGTAGTGCATAATAAGCCAGGACTCCTCTTTGCCACATTGTTTTAGTTCATTTTACTTTATGTAACCTTGTTATACAATTTGCCTCTTTGTTAGCTATGTTGGATAAACGTCTGAATGGGTTAGTCTAAAAACAATAGCCATAATATTAAACAATAAATCTGAACAACAATGAAACATTGTTATAAAGTCATATGTTGCATAATGAACAACATTTTGGTCAAGAACTGATCACATATACAACAGTGGTCCTTTAAGATTATAATACCGTATTTTTACTGTTTTTGCCTTTTCTATGTTTACATATGTTTAGATATACAAATACTTAATGATTGTGTTTCAGTTGCCTGCGGTATTTAGGATAGAAACATGCTGTACAGGTTTATAGCCTAGGAGTAATAGGTTATACCATATAACCTAGAGGTACAGTAGGCTATGTCATCTAGACTTGTCTAAGTACAGTCTATGATGTTCAAACAGTGACAAAATCACCTAATCATGCATTTCTCATAACATGTCCCCAACAGTAAATGACTCATGCCTGTAATTTAAATCCCAAATTATCACATAGTTAGAAAACTACTATGAGCATTCAGATGGGGTTGGAGAAAAGAAAGTTAAAGTTTTCAAAGAGGTTAGCTATGTTTTTGAAAGATAAAAAGACTTTTGTTGGGTAGGGAATGGGTGGGGACCATCACTAGTGGGTTGGACAGACAGCATGATTAATACTTTGAGGTGAGAAAGTGTAATGCTGTCAAGCCACAGGGAATAAGAGAATCTGACTGCAGGCAGGCCTAGAGGAAGGGAAGTATTGGTAATTAGGTCTAGTTAGGTTTGTGCTAAATGAGAAAATGCAAATGAGGTTCTCTAATACTTTGCTAGCAATCATCCAAAGGTTTTTATTTCTAACTAGGTGATTTGATGATACAAAACTGAGAACATTAATTACCTGGAATTTAGTTAGACATTTGAACTTTCAGATGCCTGCAAATATATGGGGCTTTCTGATCTTAGTTACTTTTTGAGATCATGGTTTCTTAGTCCATCTTTTTTCTTTTTGAGGTTAAAAAAAATAATGGAAAGGTTTTGAGAAAGATCTTAAAAACTGAAATAGAAGTGTAAAGATCACTACTGCTTTAGTCCCAAAGAATAAGAGATTTCTTCAAGTTTCATGGGCTCACAAGATCCTTGAAGTACAACCCTAGGATGCACCATCTGCCTGTTAAGAATAACTTGATGGGCAATAGGGGGAAGAAAGGGCATGAAAGGATCCACACTCCCATTCAGAAATTCTTTTTGCTCTGGGTTAATAAGATGGAAAAATAGGAAGAAATTGGCATGAGTCCCTTTGCAGACAGTGCAAATGGAAGCATAAATAGAAGATGCAGCTCAGAAGCAGTTCATGATCTAGGGAAGTTTGAGAATATTCATATAATAATTGAAACTTTGCCCTTGGAAAACTAGTTCAATATCCATCAGTACTCAGGGACTTTTAATAACATGTAGCTGGCACTGGAGGTATTGAATTGATGAGAAGATTTTACATTCACCTTAAAGAAAGGCCCATTACCTTGCCCCTGGGCATGACAAAGCTTTTATTATCGTGCATCACAGTGGGAGAGGGAAAAGCAGAGATTAGAGAGCAAAGAAAGGCCTCTATAGTAGCAATTTGTCTGCCCTCCAATATTTTCTTTAGTTCTCTGAGGGTGAACTCTCTTTTCACCCATTTTAGGCTACTATATGAAACTCTGCCTACACCTGGAGGACACTCTCCACATTTGCTAGCTGAACCAAGATAAAAACAAAGCAAGACACAAACCAACTTCTTGCTTATACTTCTCATGCACATCTTGCAATATCTTGGTAGTAGGGGATGATCCAGGCTTCTTAAGGCCTGATGTGCATGCAATGTGGAGAGGCCTTCTTTAAGAAATGGAATAACGGCTGGGTATGGTGGCTCACGCCTGTAATCCCAGCACTTTGGGAGGCCAAGGCAGGTGGATCAAGAGGTCAAGAGATTGAGACTCTCCTGGCCAATGTGGTGAAACACCCTCTCTACTAAAAATACAAAAATTAGCTGGGCGTGGTGGCGCAGGCCTGTAATCTCAGCTACTCAGGAGGCTGAGGCAGGAGAATTGCTTGAAGCCAGGAGGCGGAGGTTGCAGTGAGCCAAGATCACACCGCTGCACTCCAGCCTGGCAACAGAGCAAGACACTATCTCAAAAAAAAAAAAAAAAAAAAGACTAACAAAATTAAAATATTCTAAATTAGGTGTGAGAGTGAATATTTACTTATTTAGAAGGAAAAAAGGAATCACAAGAAAGCTAGAACTTAAAAGGGCTGGCAAATACTAAAAACACAAAAACTGCCAGGAATATGATATCTAATCGACTGCCCAATGCACCTCCATAATATATATATATATTTTTTACATTTTTGACTAACTACTCTTTGGTCACCTCTTCATGTGAAAGTAATATTGAAATATTGTCTTCTCTAGAGAAACTAGAAAAATAAGCTAGTTTTCCTCTGATATGGGTGACTGATTTTTTAACTTCCAAATTTTTATTGAAAATATGTTTTTCAGCTTATTGTCAAATTCAGTGGGAAACTACTGTACAGTTTCTTTCATATATGAGTTGTTATACTCACTCTTTGTAGTACCTTTACAGTTTTGTACTCTAAAGACATAATTTGGATTGATTCTCTTTGGTGTGATTTCCATGAAAAAAATGCATCATGCATTTCTGATTTTCAATGCTGTACTATCAAATGAATGCCCACAAGGAGGAAATTTCTGGTTGACTAGGCATCAAAGAGGACCCAATCTTGCACTTAAGTTTTACATGTCTGATGATTGGAAGAATTTTACACAGAATAGCTTCTGACATGTAAACCTTGTTTCCTCTCGCTGCCTACATATTTTTGGTATTGGAAACTGTAGGATATGCTCACACCATCCCTGACCTGGCACATTCATGTTGCAATGTCTGCTTGAGTTACCACTCTTGATGGGAGAAGCATTCCTGGAAGTCATTCCTATATGTGGATGGCTAGCAATCACTTAACTATATACAAAAGTGACCTGAAGCTACATAAATGTATCTCATGTCAACAGAATCCCCTTCAATTTCCCTTAAGCCAGAGCCCAATAACACCTGTGGTCACTCCAATGACTCTCAGTATGCAGGGAGATAAGAGGTAGTAGGAGTCAAAATGGAAAGAGATAAACGTAGTTAAAATATCTTACTTTGAATATTTTACAAAAACACGTAGCCATGTAAATACATTGATAGGCCCTGTCCCAAGGGCCTTGAAACTGGGGCCTATGCACATTAACAGCCCTGAAAACTAAATTTTGGTAGTTTTACAGTAAATCCACTTCTTGATGAAATGGACAATGTAACTGGATTGCTCTTAGCAAGTTTTCAATTTCTACAAGTTTGGGCTATTAATTGAGATTTAAGCAACCACTAATGCTGAAGTCCAAGTAGAGAATACAGGACCAGCCTCTGTCTAGTAGAGATGGGGAGTGGTGAGCCTGGATTAGGAGGCTTTGATGAGGAGATCGAATGTCTTCAAAGTGCCTGGTGTCAATGCTGGGTGCTGAGAAGACAAACAATACAAGGCATTGTTTTTGCTCTTGGGAGTTATGATCTGTCTGAAGGCAGGACATGTCCTTAAAGTGACAGAAACATCATGGGCCATGTGTGCTGGAGAAGGGAGTTGGGAGAACTGGATCAATCATGAATGGTATCCAGGAGAAGGCTGAATTCGAGGTGAGCTTGGAGGTCAGGAGACATGTTTACAGTGTTATTATAGGAGGAAACTTTTGGTAGTGGGAAGCTGAAATAAAGTTTTTATATTTTTTTGCAGGGGCAGTTAGGGTGAATGTTATGTGTGACTAAAATGATAAAACCTGGAAGATTCTGCGTTACGGTTGCATGAGCTGGAGAGAAACCTGTCGGTGGGGAGGCTAAGTCTGCATGCTGGAGCCACCAGCCAATGGAGAATAAGGCATAATTACTGTGATGTTATTGCATTATCTGTAAAATGCGTGCATGAGCAAATCCAAATATGCCAAATGACCTAGGAAAGGATTTTTTAAAGTATATATTTTTGCATAATTATCCTTTTTTCTTGAACATAAAAGTAGTTGATTTTCCTGCAGCCTTCACAACCTGTTAGTTCATGAGGGCAGGCCCTGTCCATCACTGGATTCCCAGTGCTCAGCATGGTGCCAGGCATCTGGTAGATGCTCAATAAATTCTTGTTGGTGAGTGCAGGTGACATGTGTACAAGAAAGGGACATTTGTAATAATCATTTCCCTTATTTAAAGAATGAATTCCAATGTAGTCAATAAACAGTTTTCTTCCCATAAAGGTATAGGGAATACGTAGAGAAGCTACAGGAGAATTAAATGAGCTAATAACCCAGCTATTGGCTACTATTTGCAGTACTTAGATTGGCTTCTTTTTCTCACAAAGAAGGATTTGCTAAAAAATAGAAAAAGACAAAATGTTGAGAATCATAATTGGTAATAAAGACACATAAAAGGTGCTAACATTTTTCTTGGGATGGCAGCTCCTTTCTCTTCACATAAACTACATTTCTTTTGTGTGTTTGTGCACGTGTCCTTACTGAGACCATCTGCAGACATACTCAGCTGAAGCAGATGGAAACACACATCATTCCAAAAGAACACAAGCATTTCTTCCCTTCTTCCTTAACAGAGCTAATCTTGTGGTTGTACTCTACCTTTTACACTCAAATGCTGCTCTTCTATCATTATTATGGGTTTTAAACAAATCATTGCAGGAATAAATGTCACTGAGAAGATGATGCCATCTTATGATTTTGACTTTTATATAACCTAATAAAATATTCCTCACAACTACTTATATAGAATAAAATTTGAATGTCTATAGGCAATATACTGTTTCTTTTTTTTAGTATTATGGGATATTAGCCAAGTAATCACAGTGATTACTCTTATTTATGACTCTCTTTTCATAAATGAAGTTCTATGTAGGTATTTGTAAAACTAAAATTTTGTTGTGAAATTTTATTAACTAGTGATATAAAATATATTTTTGTGAAAAGCTAATGTGAGGAAGAGGATGACATGAAAATCTAGTATTCAATACAAAACACAGTAATTTTTAAGTGGATTGTAATTCACAGCAACTTTTGCGAGGCAACTGTATTTCCTAAATAGTTTTATTTTGACACAAATAAAGTCAGACAAAATCAGTGCTTTTATATAAGATAAAAATGAGTTTGACTTTTTGAATTGAAAACACATAGAAAGAACTGATGATGACAATTGTTGGGATCAAATCCATATCATAAGTGCAGTTTTATGTTTTCATGTATTAATTTTAGTCAACATTTTAGACTATTCTGATAGTGAAATGTAATCATCAAGAAATGTCATTGTATTCTGCGTCCACTAGGGGCAAATCACTGTGCAAGAGGTCAGATGACAGCAGGGTTTTAGCCTAGGAGGTGAGCCCTTTGATTTCCTCTGCTTGATTTTTTTTCATTTTTCCTAAAGTTAGCTAACATCTACTAAGAAAACCTTTTGAGAAAATATTAGCCAAAAGCATGATGTTGAATTGCCTTAAAATCTAGGCATTTGAATGTTGAATATGACCAAATATATGCTAACAGTTTTTCTTAGAAGAAAACCAATTCCTTCTTTGAGCAGCTTCTAACAGTACAGCCATCTGGCCATGTGGGATATGACAGCATCTCTTAATTTGATGGCATCAAAATGCTGATCCACAAAGCATCTAAAGAAAACATTGCCTCCTTTCTTTTTCTAACAAAAAGGCTTCTGTTAGATTCAGAACCCTGGACCAAAATTACCTTCTAAAGAATATGACATTTTTTTCTGCCTAGTACTGTAGGCAAGTTTTTCATCAATGGTGTTATGCCCCCCATGCTGTGGATATTCTGGAATATATTTGACTGTTTGAGAAAATACTGCATTTATATCCAGTCATTGCTTTGAAGTGATTGCAACAATTACACAAAATGAAATATAAAGTTTTATTTACATTTAAGACTGTCCAGCTTCTCTCCTTTTTTTATTGTCAACATTAAAAATAATTTTGAACTGCAATTCTGGGGGAAGCTCTTCAAGCAGTTTGTGATAAGAGATACAGCAAAAGGAGTACAAATGTCTAAAATACTAGAGATCTTTTAACCAAACATACCTGAAGCCAATTGTATTGATAGCTTAAAAAATAAAATTAAAAAAATAAGTACGCACTCAAGATAATTATCTATTTTGCCATAAAAATTTAGTTACTGTCTTAGACATTTCATTTGAATCGAGGATACACTTATATGTAATGTCTGATGTACATTTACTAGATATGTAACACATTATATTTATTTTAGATTTCCATTTTAAAGATCTATTAGTAGCAAGTGTTTCCTTCCTGAAAGTAGGCCCTGAGTAATTATTTGGACCAGATGAAAACTAAAGAATCAGTAGAAAAATGTGTTTTTACACTTCACCTGCTTGGAAAAATGTGCTCTGGATTATGTAAAGTGGTAATAGAAAATTAGCATATTAAAAATACACAATACCATAAGATGTTTTCCTATATGATTTTTTAGGAATAGCTTTCTTGTGTTTTATCGGCCACTGGCAGTTTCTCTAGTGTGGCTATTCTCTGTTTTCCATCAATCAGCAATTTTTTGTTGAATTCTACTACATGCTAACACTAGACTCTAAGTTTAAGGCAGATATTCTAGGCACTAATTTTTTTCTCGGGGACAATCATTTTTACCTCCAAGGGCTCTTAGGAAACTTAAATCAGGATTCTCCAAGTATTTGTTCGGAAGACAGTTCTGGGCTGGGCACAGTGGCTCACACCTGTAGTCTCAGAACTTTGGGAGGCCGAGGCAGGCGGATCACATGAATTCAGGAGTTCAAGACCAGCCTGGCCAACATGGCGAAACCCCATCTCTACTAAAAATACAAAAATCACCCGGGCGTGGTGGCGCGTGCCTGTAGTCCAGCTACTCAGGAGGCTGAGGCAGGAGAATCGCTTGAACCCAGGAGGCGGAGGAGGTTGCAGTGAGCAAAGATCGTGTCACTGCACTCTAGCCTGGGTGACAGAGTCAGACTCTGTCTCAAAAAAAAAAAAGAAAACAGTTCTACATTTTCGGAAATCTTATGATCACTAGAGGGTATAACCTTGGCTTAGAGTAATTGTATTACTCTACGTAATACAGTGCAGATTTGCTGAATGAATCTAGGTGGTCATGAGGAGCGGAGGACACTGGCCGTGGGAGGGAATGTGCAGATGCCGACTCTGCTCTCAGCTCCTATGCTGTTGTGAGGAAAGGAGATGGGAGCCATGTCCCGTGGCTTGTGAATTGTCAGGTGAGTCTTAGAAACAGAGCAGCTAATCATTTTTACTAGTCGGCAGTCCTAAGGCTGAACCATAACTATGAGGACTACTCTTGTTTTCTGGAAAAGGGAGAAGAAAGTGAAAGTGGAAATTCAAGGGCCCAAGTAGGAGAGAGCAGAAGAAAAAGAAACAAACAAACAACAACAACATAAAAACAAGCAATCGTGCAAACAAACAAACCACCAATGGAGCATCACAGGTACCGGGTTACTCCTGGAAGGAGCTGCATTTAGGTCTGAAGACCAACTGGTTCTGTGAGTAGGAGCACTTAACCTGCCTGCATGGCACATCAGAATCATCTGGACGGAGTTCTTACACTTATATGTTCCTGAGCTCTGAACCACAACTATTTAATCAAAATCTCTTGGGTTGGGGCCTGAGGATATTTACTCAATTATTTATCAATTCTTACTATTATTATATATTTATTTTTTAAAGACAATGGCTTTATTCAGATCTAATTTACATATCATATGACGTATCCATTTAAAGTGTGTGATTCAATAACTTTTAGTATATTCATCATTTCTAAAAGAAGCTATATCCATTAGCAGTCATTCTCCATTTCCCCCAAATACCCTCTTCCCAGCCCCAGGCAACTATTAATCTACTTTATATTTCTATAGATTTGTTTGTTCTGGAAATTTAATATAAATAGAATAATATAATATGTGGTTTTTTGGTGGCTGAGATAGAATATTTATAAAGAACCGCCATTTCTGAGAACATAAAACAATTAAAATTTGGCTCCTTGCCTGTAATTATTTTTTCTGCCACCCAAATTCTATTTACTTGGCGTAAGTATTTATTTCTGTTTAATTATATAAATGTTATCTACTGACCTGAGACATTAAATTGCCTTTTCTAAACCTTTATTACTCATGTATAAGAACCGAATGTTATTTTGTTTTTCAGGGCTATGGAACATTTAATTAAGAAATGACTTCCATCTTATTCCCAGAGGCGTTTATGACTGAATGGATATAAGTGGATGCCAGCATTATGGGTGTTGCCTGTTATCATGTGTTATAATACCAGGGCATGATTGCAAGAAATGTGCAATAGGCATCCAACTACATACATGAAATTACAAAAAGACTGCAACTTAAAACGGAAATATAGACATGTTAAAAATATCAACCATTCCCTGGTCATTATTACTGATTAAATTTCAAATATGAATAATGCTGAGAGAACTTATAGCACTGCAGACAACAGATCATTTATTACTAGAGAAAAAAATATTGGATCAGAATGAGCAAATGCCAGCTTGTATGTGCCGATCAAATATGTGAATCCAAGGCGTAATTTCAATTTCTCAACACAATGTATGAAAGGATATATAGGTTAGCTTTATTTTAAACATTTAAAAGAGTTAGTTGAGGATGTACTTTTTCGTTTTGTTTTGTTTTGTTTTGTTTTGAGATGGAGTCTTGCTTTGTCACCCAGGCTGGAGTGCAGTGGCACGATCTCGGCTTATTGCAACCTCCGCCTTCCAGGTTCAAGCAATTCTCATGCCTCAGCCTCCCGAGTAGCTGGGACTACAGGCATGTGCCACCATGCCTGGCTAATTTTTGTATTTTTAGTAGAGACACGGTTTCACCATGTTGGTCAGGCTAGTCTTGAACTCCTGACCTCAAGTGATCCACCCATCTTGGCCTCCCAAAGTGCTGGGATTATGGGTGTGAGCCACTGCGCTTGGCCGAGGATGTAGTTTTCATTGATGTTAAAAAGCTAATCAAATAATTGACAAAAATCTTCCTCAGGTACAATGAGACAACCTAACTTTGACTATGGTGTAAGAAAAAATGCCATAGACATGATAAATTGAACATAAATATTGCATGCTTTACAATTTTGTAGAATTTTATGTTTTAACTCTTCCACTAAGCTTCCATTAAAGACTTTTTTCACCTTTAAAGTAATAAAACATAATAACATCTAGTGGTTGCTTTCTCCCTTTTCTGAAAGTCACACACATTTGCGCAGAGAAAATACGAAAAAAGAAAAGGTAGAAAGTCATGTTTGTAATCTGAACAGCTCAATTATTTTAGAATAGATAAAAGACAATGAATATACTTAGAATCATGGTGAATAAGTTATAGCGAACTTAATTTTAAAATGCAAATATTTTATCTAAACTAAACAGCTAACGTTCATCTCTCATATGTTTGACAACCAAACTACTAAATAGCTCTAAACTTTACCTCTCCAAGAAGCCTCAGGTATAATTGAGCAAACACTTTGTGCATCTTTAATAATTAACTATGCTGCAATCTCATTGGTTTAGGTAAAATTTATTAAAAATCCCAACAACTCAATAGCAATGACTAAAGGCACAACTTGAGTGACTCTACATAGGAAGTAGAAAAAATATTTAGAGGATTTAGTCCTAAAATATAGCTGCAAATGCAGGAGAGGTGCTTCTTTTTTTAACAGAACTATCCAGATTGAATATCTATATTAATAAAAGACATCAACTGGTTCTTAGTTTCACGGGTACTCTAAGAACCACTCTATTTGGCCTGCCCCAGGTTTGCATATGAAAACTTTAGCCCATGGTGTGTATCTGAATTACTATCCCTTTAGATTGGATGCTTTAGGGACTCATTAATTTAAATCTTCTAACAGACTGCCAAGTGTCGAGAGGTAACTCACTTTTAAAAAAAAATGACCATTAAATTCAAGCCTTTGAAAAATGGAATTCTGCGAACTATAGTTGACACATAATGAATAAATACATAGAAAAAATAATTAGAGAAAAACAAAACAAAATATGAGAGGGAACATCTATTACAGTGAGTAGGATAACAACTAGTTTTTCATATTTGTTTCCTTTGACAATGATGCTAATGAGTTATTAAAATAGAATCTGGAGAGTGAACAGGCAACCTACAGAATGGGAGAAAATTTTGGCAACCTACTCATCTGACAAAGGGCTAATATCCAAAATCTACAATGAACTCAAACAAATTTACAAGAAAAAAACAAACAACCTCATCAAAAAGTGGGCGAAGGATATGAACAGACACTTCTCAAAAGAAGACATTTATGCAGCCAAAAAACACATGAAAAAATGCTCGTCATCACTGGCCATCAGAGAAATGCAAATCAAAACCACAATGAGATACCATCTCACACCAGTTAGGATGGCGATCATTAAAAAGTCAGGAAACAACAGGTGCTGGAGAGGATGTGGAGAAATAGGAACACTTTTACACTGTTGGTGGGACTGTAAACTAGTTCAACCATTGTGGAAGTTGGTGTGGCGATTCCTCAGGGATCTAGAACCAGAAATACCATTTGATCCAGCCATCCCATTACTGGGTATATACCCAAAGGATTATAAATCATGCTGCTATAAAGACACATGCACACATACGTTTATTACGGCACTATTCACAATAGCAAAGACTTGGAACCAACCCAAATGTCCAACAATGATAGACTGGATTAAGAAAAGGTGGCACATATACACCACGGAATACTATGCAGCCATAAAAAAGGATGAGTTCATGTCCTTTGTAGGGACATGGATGAAGCTGGGAACCATCATTCTCAGCAAACTATGGCAAGGACAAAAAACCGAACACCGCATGTTCTCACTCATAGGTGGGAATTGAACAATGAGAACAGATGGACACAGGAAGGGGAGCGTCACACACCTGGGACTGTTGCGGGGTGGAGGGAGCGGGGAGGGATAGCATTAGGAGATATACCTAATGCTAAATGACGAGTTAATGGGTACAGCACACCAACATGGCACGTATATACGTATGTAACAAACCTGCACATTGTGCACACGTACCCTAAAACTTAAAGTATAATAATAATAAGAATAATAAAATAGAATCTGGAGGACATTATGCTAGATGAAATAAGCCAGGCACAGAAAGATAAGTACTGTATTAACTCACTTATACATGAAATCTAAAAAAGCCAAACTCACAGAAGCAGAGAGTAGAATGGTGATTGCATGGGGCTGGGGGATGAGAAAAATGGGGAGAAATTGGTCAAAGGGAATAAACTTTCAGTTTTAAGATGAATCAGTTCTGGGGAGCTAATGTGCAGCATGGCAACTATACTTAATTGTACTATATTGTTTACTTGAATTTTGATAAGAGAGCAGATTTTAATTGCCTTCACCCCACCCCCTACACACACACACACACACACATACGGTAATTATGGGTGGTGATGGCTGTGATAATTAGATTGCAGTAATCAGTACACAATGTATACATATGTCAAATCAAAATGTGTACCCTGAATATATGCAATTTTTGTTTGTTCATTAAATATTTCAAAGTAAACTAAAACAATAAAAATCTATGTTTCAAAACATTTTCTGCATGCTGAATACTGTTGTTATTCTTTTTTTTTTTGTCTCTGTTGGTAAAAACGATATATAACCTGATTTCTGTGTTCTTCGTCTAATTTACTCCTTGAACTTCACTTGTTTTAGGCAATGACTTTTAGAAAAATGGCCTTTATGATGCAAGCAGTAGCTTAAGTGAGCTCAGGCTGTTAAGTTGTGGTGAATAAATTTTGCACTTAAATTCCAGTTGTGGAACCAAGTACTAAAAATAAATAGGCGATTTGAAAAGCTTGCCAACACTTCATATTCTTTAATGCTACCAAAAATCATTGACAGCTACAGGACAGGAAACTGAGTTTTTTGTTTCTTTCATATTTCAATATTTCTGACTTTATTCCCTGAAGCACTCATTAATCTGGCTTTAGTATATTCGGAAAAAAACAACAACAAAAAGAACAAAGAAAAATTCTTTGCAATATCATTATATTTTCCGTCTGAGACTTAGAATTCCAGGAGGCAATTGAAGGATATGTGAACCCTCTATTGAGGACCTTCAGAAAAGCCTCAAAAAGACCCCCTCCTTGGGTAAGAAGAGACAACACTATCTGGGCAAGGGCAGCTGAGCATTGAAGTTTATCCTTTTGGCATTCCCCAACCTCATTATGATTCCACATGTTAACTTCTAGTTAACATTTTCCCACTTGAAAGCAGAATAAAAGCATAAAGAATATTCTTGGGCTTCAAATAGCTCTTGCCAAATACATTTTTAAATTTCACTATCAGTACATGAATGAGACAACAAACAAAAGTGGAATAACTCTCCAAAATATAAGTGAGTATATGTAGGAAAATGTGTTTCTTGTATTTTTATTTCAATATAAAATTTGAATTTTATATTGAATTTGAGAATTTGAGAACAAGAAGTGACTTTAAAAATTACCTGGTTCAGGCCAGGTGCAGTGGCTAATGCCTGTAATTTCAGCACTTCGGGAGGCTGAAGCGGGCGGATCACCTGAGGTCAGGAGTTTGAGATCAGCCTGGCCAACATTGCGAAACCCCATCTCTGCTAAAAATACAAAAATTAGCTGGGTGTGGTGGCGGGTGCCTGTAATCCCGGCTACTTGGGAGGCTGAGGCACAAGAATCACTTGAAGCCAGGAGGCAAAGGTTGCAGTGAGCCGAGATTGCACCATTGCACTCCAGCCTGGGCAACAAGAGCAAAACTCCATCTCAAAAAAAAAAAAAAAAAAAAAAAAAAAAAAAAAAACCTGGTTCAACTCTCTCATGTTATCTGTAAAGAAACTGAATTACAGATAAGTTAAGCCAAACATGCCAAGCCCCACAGCTACTTCATTCATTAATTTGTGTCCATTCATTCATTCATTCACTTTACTCACTCACTTATCCCTTTAACGAACACTTAAGGGCAGCCCCTCTATGCTCACAGAGCTAGGTGTGGCATGCAGTGATGAGATGAACGAGATGGTCATGGTTCCTTGTAGTTTGGTGGGCTAAACTAGTCTGTTTGATGATCTGAAACTTGAAATCAGACAGCTGTAAATGAAGACAGACTCCAGTGAGTGCTACAACAGAGGTACAAACTAAATTGATACTGAAGTCTGGACAAAAGAAAATGGGTGTGCTCTAAGATATGGAAATTCAGAAAGACCAGCCGGGGTTTTGAATGAGTTAATCTAGGATTCAACGTGGAAAGGAGAGTACACTGGGAGAGAAAGTTGGTAGGCGAAGTTTCCATTGTCTTGATAAGATTCTGTGCTTTCCATTTTAAATACTGGAGAGTGACAGAAGATTTACTTCTAAAGACAGCGAGGAGGAGAAATAAGTTGTATCTTATTTTTGCCTAATTGTCCGCTGGGGCTGAAGGGGACTCCATGCTCCTTGAAATCCCTTTTGATTACCTTTAATTCATCAGTTCGCTGCCATGAAATTGGAGCACCCTCGAAAGATTTCCACAAGGTTAACTTGCTTGCAGATCAACCCTGATGTAAAACTCAGTCACTTCTTTGGTTTACATAGAAAAACAAATCATTCATTTCAAGTCTTTGAGTTTAGCAGGTTATCTGAACACCTTTTGGTGAAAGAGTGGGGGTGGAGATGGGTGGGGAGTATTGACCTATTTACCATCACCCTTTGCTCTTTATTCTTTCACCTCCACCTCCTCTCTCATCTACTCCCTCCTGGCTAGTCCTTGACCTCTAAATTCTCTTCTCTTTATCATGTAGAACTGTTTCTTTGCTGAAGTACAGTCATGCAACTCATAATGACATTTCTGTCAACGACAGAATGCATATATGACTGTGTTCCCATAAAATTATAATACTGTACTTTTACTGTAATATTTTTAATGTTCGGGTATCTTTAGACTCACAAATACTTACAATTGTGTTACAATTGCCAACACTATTCAGAACAGTAATCTGCTGTACAGGTTTGTAGCCGAGGAGCAATGGGCTACAGCATATGGCCTAGGTGTGTAGTGGGCTATGAGGATTAGTAATGTTCATTTCTTCATATGTTTGTGTGCCACTTGTATGTGTTTTTTGAGAAGCGTCTGTTCATATCTTTTGCCCACTTTTTAATGGGGTTGTTTTTTCTTGTTGAGGTGTTGCGTTTCTTATAGATATGTGTAAGCGCACTCTATGTTTGCAGAATGACAAAATCACCTAATGACTCAATTCTCAGGATGCATTCCTGTTTATAAGCAACATGCGATTGCACTGACACCAACCCAGGCCAGGAAAGGGAGTGTGGGACAGTGCTTGAGAGCCCAGCTCCAATCTCAGCTCTGCTCCTATTGATTGTGTAAATCATACAACCATTAGGAGGCTCCATATCCTTGCCCATAAAATGGGGAAAACAACAGTACCTATCTCATAGGATTTTTGGAAGGGTTTTAACACATACAGCTTATAAAGTCTAAAACACAGGAAGTGCTCAATAAATACTTTTGTTGTGTTACTGTTACTTCTCCAAACACTTAGCAATGTATGTTTAAACATAATCAACTTTAAAAAATCTGTGCTATTTAAAATCTTTTAAATAACTATGCAAGTAATACACATGCACAGTTTGCCTCTTAATGAAAAATATCTGCCTTCTGCCCCACCCTTTCTAAAGTGTGATTCCCTTCCCAAACTAACTTCTCTTTCTTCCAGTATACTGTTGTTTATTGATCACAAATGTGAGACATTGCCGCATTATAAACAATGAGGTTTTTAGCATTTCAAATTATTTATGTATTTATTTACAATAATTTTGGCTTTTATTTCAGATTTAAGGAGTGCATGTGCACCCAGGCTTGTTACATGGGCTTACTGCATGACGCTGAGGTTTGGGGTATGAATGATCTTATCACCCAGGTGGTGAGCATAAGACCTAATAGGTAGCTTTTTGAGCCCTTGGACTCCCACCTCTCTCCCTGCTCTAGCAGTCCCCAGATCTTCCCATGTTTTATGTCCATATGTACCCAATGTTTCGCTCCTACCTGTAAGTGAGAACAAGTGGTATTTGGTTTTATGTTCCTGCCTTAATTCACATAGGATAATGACCTCCAGTTGCACCTATGTTGCTGCAAAAAATATAAGTTCATTGTTTTTTATGGTTGCATAGAATTCCATGGTATATATGTACCACATTTTCTTTATCCAGGGTAAACAGACAACCTACAGAATGGGAGAAAATCTTCACAAACTCCAACATCCAACGAAGGTCTGATATTCAATGTCTATAAGAAACTGCAATAACTCAACAAGAAAAAGCAAATAACCCCATTAAAAAGTGGGCAAAGGATATGAATAGACACTTCTCAAAAAAACACGTACAAGTGGCCAACAAACATATGAAGAAATGATCAACATTACTAATCCTCAGAGACATGCAAATCAAAACCACAATGAGATACCACCTCACATCAGTCAGAATAGCTATTATTAAAAGGCCAAAAAATAGCAGATGTCAGGGTTTGGAGAAAAGTAACACTTATAAACTGTTGGTGGGAAAAATACATTAATTCAGCCACTGTGAAAAGCAGTTTGGAGATTCTCAGATAATTTAAAACTACCATTCGACCCAGCAATCCCGTTGCTGAGTATAAACCCAAAGGAAAATAAGTCATTCTGCCACAAAGACACATGCGCTTGAATGTTCATAGCAGCACTATTCACAATATTTCCTTTACCTACAATTTGTTCTTATCAATTTAATTTTTACCATATGTGGATGGAATCACCCTAGGTGCTCATCAATGGTGGATTTGTTAAAAATTTATTTTTACTGATACATATTAGATGTGCCTGTGTTTAGGGTACATGTGATAATTCAATACATTCACATAATTAAATCAAAGTAATTGAAATATCTATCACCTTCAATATTTATATTTTCTTTATGCTAGAAACATTTGAAGTCTTTTCCTCTAGCGATTTTGAAATGTAGAATTGATTAATGTTAACTCTAGTCACCCTACTGATCTATTGAACACCAGGTCTTACTTCTTCTATCTAAGTGATCTAAGTGTATACTTTTTACTTATTAAGCAGCGTATTACATTCCCCCACTCCACCTTTATTTATTTATTTTTTTTGAGACAGGGTCTCATTCTGTTGCCTAGGCTGGAGTGCTGTGGTATAATCTTGGCTCACTGCAGCCTCAACTTCCTGGGCTCAGGTGGTCCTCCCACCTTAGCCTCCCCAGTAGCTGGGACTACACGTGCCACCAACACACCAGGTTAATTTTTGTATATTTTGTAGAGACAGGGTTTTGCTATGTTGCCCAGGCTGGTTTTGAACTCCTGGGCCCAAGTAATCCTCCACCTCGGCCTCCCAAAGTGCTGGGATTATAGGCATGAGCCACTGCACCTGGCCACCCATTCCACTTTCTTTACCTCTCCTCGGAATTGTTATATCACAATTTTGGGCAAATGAATATTTAGTGTTTGCCTTGTGGTGATCAGGTAATTATTGTTCAGTAGGGACTACATTGTATATTGTAATATTTCCTTTACCTAAAACTTGTTTTTATTGATTAAATTTTTGCCTTATGCAGCAGATTGACTTATTGTTCATTCAATATTCATTCTTTTCTATATCCATAGGAAGAAATCTACTTTTCTGCCCCTTAACTTTGAGTTTGGCTGCATGACTTGCTTTGGCTAAGGGGACGTTAGTCAATGAAATGCAAGCAAGAATTTGAAATATGCCTGTGTGGTAGACTTGTCCTTTTTGTGCTTATGCCTGCCATTGCCCTGATAAGAACATGCTCTGAGGCTAGACCACTGGTTCAAGTGGGGTTGAAAGACACACAGAACACCCAGATCCAGAAATGCCTGCCTAGCCTAGGTAAGCTGCTCCCCTGACCCCACTGTAAAACAACCTGAAGACCCAGGTGAAGTACACTGCTGGTCTACTGCTATTATTAAAACTCAATGGTTGATTCTTGTCTTAGTCTGTTCAGGCTGCTATAACACAATACCTTACACTGGGTAATATTTAAATAAAATAAATATATTTCTCAAAGTTCTGAAGGTTGGGAAGTCCAAAATCAGGACACTGTCAGATTTCCTGTGTGGCGAGGGCCTGGTCCTCATAAATGCCTTCTTGCTTCATCCTCACCTACTCACCTAGCAGCTCCCTTAGGTCTCTTTTGTACTGGCACAAATCCTATTGATGAGAGTTCAGCCTTCATGACCTAATCAACCCCCAAACGCCCCACCTTCTATCTCCACTGCCCTGGAGATTATTTTGACATATGAATTTTGGAGTTACACAAACATTTAGACCATACCAATTCTCACCAAACAAAAGCAAGCTCCAGTAAGTATTTTTCTCTATTTTCTGTTTCAATATAATAAAAGGTGGTGTGGATTTGAAGATTACGAGAGCCAAACATGTAAAATTTAATTGAAGTATTGGAAGATAAAGTCAAGGGGGATTTTCCAGAAAGAACAACAACAACAAAAAAAAACAACAAAAAAAGAGGAAATAATAAAAAATCTAAAGACCAATTCAAGAAATCCAACATCCAATCTATTTTCTGTTGGTGATGGTAGAGTTAGAACATTGGAAATGGAGGGGACAAAATGATTAAAACATAAGAAAATATTTCAGATCTGAAAAGTTTTGCTTAAAAGAGCTCACAAAATAGGCCAATGCTAATTCTTAGCATCATGAAATTCTAGAATACCAGGGATAAAGAGAGGATTATCATGGCTTCCAGTTTAAACAACAGCCACACAAACAAACAAAAGGAATCAGAACAATATAACTCTGTTCAATAGCAGTGCTGGAAGCCAAAAGACATCAGAGCAATATCATTGAATTTTGAGTAAAATAATTTTTGCAACCTGGAAGTCTATACGAGTCAACCTATCAATCAAAAGTGAGGGTTAGAATAAGACTCTTTTCAAATAAGCAATACCTAAAGCTGTCTCTCATCCACACTTTTTAAGAATGATAAACATTCTAGATATTTCTTTATTTGTGGAGAGGTTACTTTTTTCCCTAAAACTTTTTCTCTTTCTTTCTTTGGAGTCTTGATGTTTTGTTTTATTCCTTTTATGTTAGAGAGTTTAAAAACTCTGTCCTTTGTTATACATTTATATTTAAGAATGATGAACAGATTTGAGGCCCCTGAGTGGTGCTTGTTAACTAATGGATTTCTCTCTAGGTTGATTGGAAGGGACCCAGTCATATCCTTAGAAGACTTCTTACTATAGTTTGTATAGTAAGAGCTAATCTGTTCAGGCTGCCATACAAAATATAATATATTAGATGAGCGGCTTAAGCAACAGAAATTTATTTTCTCAATGTTGTGGAGGCTAGACGTCCTAGATCAGGATGCCTGCTGACTTGATTCCTGCTGAAGGCTCTCTTTCTGACTCGTAGACAGCCATCTTCTTGCTGTGTTATCACATGGTGGAAAGAGAGCTCTTATATCTCTTCCCCTTGGTGTCTCTTCTTCTTTTCGTAAGGGCACCCTCCCTATAAAATCAGGACCCCATTCTCATAACCTCATTTAACCTTTATCACCACCCAAAGCCCCTATCTCTGCACTTGATCTTAGACAAAAAGCTGAGAAGCAATAGGCCCTATTTCCAAATACAGTCATGTTGAGATTAGGGCTTTAGCATATTAATTTCACTGGAATGCAAGCATTCAGTCTACAATGTATAGGTTGTACTTCCTGCAACCAATCTGTTTCTCCAGAGAGGAATTCTTTAATTTATTGCCTGGGCATGGGTGTTAAAATCTGGCTTACAGCATTCTTGGATCTTGGTGGTACACAGGGGCTGGGGGGAGTGTCTTAGTGGATAGATTTTCACTTAAACTCATTTTTCAGGCCTATAATTTCCCCTACCTTTCTCTGGATGCTGGCTAGCATTACTGTGGAATAAACCTTTAGTCCCTCTGATTTATTGAAAAACTACTGGTTGAGTCCTGGTTATGTGCCTGCTACTTCACTAAGTCTAAAACCTATTTTCAAATTATTAGTTATTTCCTGGATTTTTAGATGTGAAATGACTTGGCATTTCCCTCTGAAGTCTTGTAATGTATTTAGCATTCTTATCTCTGTTATAATACATTTGGTTTCCATTTTCTGAAAATTTCACATCTCTCATCTATTGTCCCATTTTTTTTGTCCTTTGTGGTTTTATACATCGTTTGTTCTACTTTAAGTGTGGTTTCAGGAGGGAACAGAGATAAATTAATGTATTTAATCATCTATGTTTAATGCATCGCCTCAAACATTTCTTTCCATCAAAGACAAGATTTCTTCAGAATGGAATTCTGGTGCCAGCTCTTAAGCGAATACATTTTTCCTCATTTACTGCATTGAAATGATTGTCTTGGCAGTGATAGGGAAAAAGAGTACAAAGGAAATCATTGGATATAGGTAGTAGAAGTGGCCAAGGTAATACAACAGAAGAGAGTAAGCAGGCCTTTCAGAGACAACCTGGAGAGGATTTGATTATCACATGGTGGGAGAAAGGGAGGAGTGATCAAAAGGTTCTATGCATTTTTTTTTTTTTTTTTTTTTTTTTGAGATAGAGTCTCACTCTGTCACCTAGGCTGAAGTGCAATGGCACGATCTCGGCTCACTGCATTTTAAAAAATTCTGAATTGTTTGGATAATATTATTTCCCTTTAGATAAAATACATATGAGGGTGAGGGTAGGATATTTTCTTTGGTGGGAGAATGCATGTAGATGATAATGGAAGAGCAAAATTTAAGAAAATTGTAGGGTTTGGGCAAGAGACATTGTAATGGGTTGAGGAGTTGCCAGGAGAAAGTGTAGAATGGTACAGAATAGAAGTATAGAATAACATTTTGAGAAGTTTGGCAATAAATCACTTAATTACAGACTTGTGATCACATAACTTTAGGGAGTAAATAATTTAGTTGTCCTCAACTGGGGAAGGGAAGAGAGGAGATTCAGAATTCTCCAGGGAGATTCATAAAATACACACGTTTCATTCACTAACCTCCACAATCAGAATTTCTAAAAGTGGGACTTGGGCATGAGAGCAGCTTGGAAAAGGTCCCAGGTGACTCTGATGTGTATTTGGAGTTAAGAGCTTATCTGCTGATAGAAAAGCAAATGGAGGCTTTGAACTATTAAATGTCTTGCCCAAGATTCACTGAGTGTGGGGAGAGTTGGGGCGGTTAATTAGTATACTGACGTCTTACCACTCTATTCTAGATGGAGTGAAAACTTATGGTATAAAAAGCGTTTTGCCTGTAATCTCAGCACTTTGGGAGGCTGAGGTGGGCAGATCGCCTGAGGTCAGGAGTTCGAGACCAGCCTGGCTAACATGGTGAAACCCTGTTTCTACTAAAAATACAAAAAAATTAGCCAGGCGTGGTGGTGCATGCCTGTAATCCTAGCTACTCAGGAGGCTGAAGCAGGAGAATCACTTGAACCTGGGAGGCAGAGGTTGCAGTGAGCTGAGATCATGCCATCGCACTCCACCTTGGGCAAAAAGAGTGAAACTCCGCTCAAAAAAAAAAAAACAATGGTTTGAAAGATTGTAGGATCAAGGGACAGATAGAAGAGGATTGAAGATAAAGGAAATTTAAGCCTATTTGTTTCCTAGAATGATAATGTCAATGAGGAGAGAAAAATGGAGAAGATGAGAAAGGGGATAAATAAATGGTAGAGTAATAAGAGTAACAGATAATGAGCATATTAAAACTAATGGAAAACAAAGCAAAATGATAGCATGAGTCTGAAATGCCAAGTAATTAACAGCATCACCACCTTTCCCCCTCTCACTGGGGAAGGTTCATTCCCAGGTCCTTGGTTCATGCCATTACTTCTCTTATATCTGTACAGGAAGCCCTAAGCAATGAAGTGTCTGGTGGGGGAGGCTCCAAAAACTAACTGCTGCTTCTAACTGCACCTTGGAGATTCTTGCTCCTCCCTGCACTCACCATGACTATAGAAAGTATTAATAGTGATGACAACAGATTCTCAAGTGAGAGTTCCAGCTCAGAGGTTAAGGGGAGCTGGGGACCCCTTTCTTAGACAGTGCTATTGCATACTGATGACAGCTGATGGCGTTGGGATTTCCAGTGATGGCAGCTGAGGCTGCCATCTAAAATCTGCTACTCCCATGGAAACTGTGCTTAATGGCAAACGTCCTCCTGCAAATTCCGACAGTATTTTTAAGAACTTAAGCATGAATCTTCAAGACACCAGGATTCCGGATTGCTCCTCCAGTTTCATTGGGCATATTGCTGCTACTGTCTCCAGCAATCCAGAGATCCCAGGGGTGAGAAATGGCCAATGCCAGTTTGATGAGATAGTTCTGATGCTGCTGTCAGGATGGATTTTTGTGTTGTGCGCAACAGATCTTGCTCCATCTTCAATGACAGGATGAAGCTTAGAAACAGTGATGCATATATTCCTTCTCATCTTTCGGACCTTCTCTTAAGTGCTATCTCCTCAAAGTAACCTTTCCGAATCACTCTGCTACTATTGTCTCTCACAGCAGCTTGCGCCTCTCCTTCATCACCATTATCACAATTTATATAAACCATTGTTTAATTATTTCCTGCTTTTTCTCAGCTAGAAGGTGGACTCATGAAGAGAGGGGCCATGGTCTGTCACTATGGGCCCAGCACCTATCAAAGTCACGGCGCCCCAGTGATCAGTAAACAACTGCTGAATGAAGAATGGCCAGGTCACAGAGGAACATGTAGAGATACTGAAGTGGCCATATCAAATGTCCCATTTTGGCCCATGTCTGTGTTTTTGGGACCATCCCTTCTGGTTGTCTTTTGTTGGGAGCTATGTTACATTGAAGTCGTGGCATAACCTGGAGGTACCTGCTTTCCTAGGCACTCAGCTAGCAATACTCATTCTTTCTGACTTGAGAGGTTCTTAAGTGTTTCTTTTTCAGTTCAGAATCTGAACAAGGGGATAAAGTAAATGAGCAACAAAAAAAAAAAAAAAAAAAATGTATCTTTGCTCTCCAGGAAGTGTTACATAATGTATGAGCACGAGCCAGAGGAAATCACACTTCCACAGGGAGTAAATGCAGTCAATAAAAGCTTGTTTATAGAGGATTGGCAAATGCGCTTTTAAAGCAATTATCAGACAACTTTAAAGTATGGATAGATAGAATTACCTTTATACTCTTTGCAGCTTGTATTGGGAAGGTCTCTTTTCTTTTTTGGATGGTTGCACATGTATATATTCAGGCATAATTTAAAGTGGGTTGACCTACCAGTGTTCCTGAGAGTAGCCTG
This sequence comes from Pongo pygmaeus, assembly GCF_028885625.2. NCBI lineage: Eukaryota > Metazoa > Chordata > Mammalia > Primates > Hominidae > Pongo > Pongo pygmaeus. Next base: position 128,655,285 of record NC_072384.2, read on the forward strand.
GATGGTCTCCACGTTTGGGAAAGGAAGAAAATCATGAATCACCAGTGCTCAAAAAAGGCACATCTGACTTGTTCAATGGACTGAGAAAATTGCATTAAATATCTGCATTCGACAACTTAAGTATGCACTCTCAAATGCCACTGCACAATAAGGAAGCAAGGCATGGCTGAAAGCAAAACCTGACTTGACATTATCCCTCACTTCTTTCTTTAAAGTTCTCTTCTATACCATGAATGAAGAAAATGTGATGTCCTCTAGAAGTATTCTATAATACCTTAAAAGAGCATAGCATTAAAACCAGATATTGTAAGTCATACTTTAGCTAATGATTATTAAATAGTTCTTTGTATTCATGTAACTCCTATCTGTTATGAACTGAAAATGCCCTGATGTAATATCATTGAAGGGATGATATTTTTATTGAGGATAGGAGGCAATAAAATATTCAAATGTGAAGCAAAACTCTATCCTTTCCTGGGGTTCTGTGTTTCTACATGATTATCTGCATCTCAAAACTCATGTGGTGTTTTATTCATCCCTTGGGAAAATATCTGAATGCCTATGAGAGCAATAACTGAGAAATCACAACTACAAGAGAGAGTCTTTACGGGGTGTGTGCCAGAGGACACTGAAGGCAAAAAAGAAGAGAGGAGAGGGAAGTTTGAGCACAGGTTTGAGGGTCTTGGAGGCAAGGTGGGGGCAAGGACTGGGAAATGCATGGGAAGCCCATAAGGTGGAGAGAGGTTTCCAGGTAGGGAACAAATAGCATTTGCCAAGGCTTTGTGGCAAGAGGGAGTATAGCGCATTTAAGAAATTGAAAGAAAGAGTGGTTGAGTGTAGGGACTGAGCAGAAGAATGGTGGATATTGAGGCCAGCAGGATGAACAGGTTTCAGATTTTGCTGGGAAATTTCCTACAAGGAAATTTTGAAGAGCTTGTCTTTATCTTGGAAGCAATAGGAAGCCAATGAGAAGAAGGCCCCATTGGTTGGAAGCCCTTATTTGGTTTGGAGCTTTGTTTTGATGAATAGTGACATAATCTGGTGGTACCTGCTTTCCCTAGGAAGGTTGACATATTGTGTGGGCAGTTTCTTTTCCCTCCACTCTACTCACGTCCCCATCCCCAACATCCCATTAATAATTGGTCTTATTTAGTCTCAGTTCCTTGTACATCTACAGAGCTGCTGAGATAGGAGGACTACATTTCCTTTTTGTTCCTGCTGACTGCTTAATTCAGAACTTCATTCTGTGACCAGAAACAAAAGCCTCCGGTTGACATCCACCACTCCAGCTACCCCATTCTAGCCTATTCTGCATCCTGCATCTCCCAGCCCGTCAAGCTTCCATTTTTTTGGTAATGTCTAGAGAAAACTTAGCAAAGTCTCTCTGCATGCTAAATGCTCATACGTACAATGTCTCATTATACACACATTAGGTTACATTTTGTATTTTTTAACCCTCATGTTCATTATGCCATTATACATGCATTATAACCCACATTATGCAATTGAATCCTCATCACTTCCAGTCAAGATAGGCATTAGCATTTTACTGTACTCTGCTTGTCAACCCTACACCTTAAATTATAGCCAAATCAGACCAACAGTGTTTCCTGAACACGCCCAGGGTTTTCTTTCCTCTGCACCCCGATCACGCTGTTAACATTGCTGGAGGGATCTGTTACCTGCGCCCCGCTCTCTGTTCACTAACCAGAACATGCATTAAGACATTAACCAATGTGCTAACACCTACGCACACAGATTTCCTAGCATTCTGTGCTCGCCTTTGCATTCTTTTAAAGAGTTTCTATGTAGCACTGTGGCAATAAATAGAAGACTCTTTTAAAAGTAGTTCATAAATTCCCAAATAGAAGAAAGGGCTTATTCACTTACAATGTTTTGTTTCATTTTGAATTTACATGTAGCATAGCTCACCTTTTTGGGCAAACAGTTCTACCAGGTTTTACACTTGTATAGATTCTTAAAACCACCACAGTATATGGAACAATACTAACTCTCCCAAGAATTCTCTGATGCTTGCCTTTTATAGGCAGACCCTCTCCCTACACTTAACCCCAGCAATCACTGATCTGTTCCCTGTTCCTATAGTTTTGTTTTTTCCAGAATGCCATAAGAGTGAGATTGTATGGTACGTAACTATTTTCATGCTGGGTTCTTTCACCCAGAAAAGTGCATTTGAGGTGTATTCATGTTGTGTGTATCAGTTGTTTATTCCCCTTTAGTGCTGTGTGGTGTTCTATTGTCTGGATGCACCATGGTTTGTTTATCCATTCACTCATTTGTCTAGTCATTGCATGCAGGTGTTTGCATGAGCATAAATTTTCATTCCACACGATTAAATACCTAGGAGTGGGATTGCTGGGTTGTATGCTAAGTACATATTCAACTTCTAAGAAGCTACCAAACCATTCACCAGAATGCCTATAACATTTTTCATTCCCTACTTACTCACTTTTGTTATTTTTTCAATGTACTTGTAAATAAAAGGACTCTCTATAAACATTTTCTGTATCAATTTCTACAAGTACTGAAGCTAAGCTGCAGTCATGGTCTTGCAGAGGATACTGCCTGGGTTGGCTGAATATGCCAGCCAGTGACTGCAAAGGCTGCTATACCAGGAGAGAGGGAGGGAAAGAAAGAAAATTTTTTCTCTGGAAAACAGAATCTTAAAGTGGACTAGGAGAAGTGGGTTTCTTTGCCACTTTATCCTCCAATTCTTGTCTTTAGGTAACATGAAACTTAAATACAGCAAAAAACATTCATTCAGATGCTACTATATGGAAGTGATGGTACATTTTATCTTACCAGTAAAGACTAATGTTTTCACAGATACAGAAGGCAGTCTGCTCAGTGTTACAGGGAGTACAAAGATGTAGAACATAGGATTCTTTCCTTCAGTGAGTTTGGTTGGCTTATCTTAGTGCCATCTGTGTTGATTATTATAGCAACAGTAGTAATAAGCTTCACAATTTATCGCACTCTATGCTAAGTGCTTGTACATAACTTAGCTCACTTAATCCTCATAACAACCAGATAAGCTTAACCCTGACCCTGTACTTATACACAGATGAGGACATTGAAGGGCAGATAAATTAATTCATTTCCCATGGCCACAAAATCAACAAACAGTAGAACTAAAAGTTTGAAGACAATTCTGATGCTATAGTCTGTTCTTTTAACCACTACATCACCATGCCTTGCCTAGGAGAAAGGGTCTGAAAAGCAAATGAACAGACTAAATAGGATAGAAGGGATAAGTCTACTGCTTGTTTGTGTAGAATAGACTGAATAAATTCTGTATTCAATACCGAGTTCATGGCTTTTTTTTCTGGAAAAACTGTAATGGGAAATTATTAAACATAAAGCAAAAAAAGCAACATTTCTTTTCACTCATGCTGGGAATTCACTCTTGGTTTGCTAAAATTATGGGGTCAGTGACAAAACTCATATTTAAGTTTAAAAAGAATAATCCCACGGGTTCTTTTTTGCATGATTGCAATAATTAAGCAGTGAAAGAACCATTACTTGGAAATGAGAAAACAAATTTTCATTTGAAGTGGACAAATCAATTTTGCTGAGTGAAAGAACCTAGTCTCAAATGGTTACAGTGTTTTTAATTTGATTAACAATTGGATACATTTTCAGCATGTCTTTTTCTGTAGCCAGACAAGGGTGTTTTTCTTTGTAACTATGACTTAGTGATAGGAAAGTGATATTTACTTCCATGGTTCTGATATATTTGTAGTCAAATCAATGATGTTTGTTGAGCAATGTTTATTCCATGAGGCATCTAATGTTGGGTTCAAATGGTGGTTTGGGAGAAAGCCACAAAGAGCCTGATGAGGGGCTGACATGGAGAGGCAGAGCTTGGAAGTGGTGTTCCCCAGAGAAAGGGAGAGAGGTGAGGTTTTTCTTAGGAGGAAGCAAAGTTCTCAGAAAGCTCTGTGAGTATAATGGGTGACTGAGAAAGGACCATGGAAATAGGTGATTGAGGAAGAGCAGCTCTTGAAAGGGGAAAGCGATGGCTTCATCTCTAAGAGAAGAACACAGGCCAAAGCTGCTGACAAAGGCTCCATGTATCTCACCGGATTTGGGGCCAAACTTGGAACTTTTGGGATGCTTTGAACTACTCCATTTCCATATGTGTGCTCCAGATGTAATATGTGTGGGTTTTCTTTTCTTAGTGTTAAACCTCCTCCACAGCATAGCATAGGAATTGGGGATAATAACAGCAGATGTGCTCTGTTGGTTCTAGACAAGTGTACGTGAGGGATGGCAGGATCGGGGATAAGAACTTAAGTCAATTCACTTTACTATTATTAACATTTTATTTATTTTTTATTTTTTTGAGATGGAGTCTTGCTCTGTCACCCAGGCTGGAGTGTGCAGTGGTGTGATCTCGGCTCACTGCAACCTCTGCCTCCTGGGTTCAAGTGATTCTCCTGCCTTAGTCTCCTGAGTAGCTAGAACTACTGGTGTGCCACCATGCCCAGCTAATTTTGTATGTATTTTTAGTAGAGACGGGATTTCATCATGTTGACTGGGCTGGTCTTGAACTCCTGACCTCAAATAATCTGCCTGTCTTGGCCTCCCAAAGTTCTAGGATTACAGGCATGAGCCACCGCGCCCAACCTAATTATTATTATTATTGGTCATTATTAGTTGGATTCTCAATTTTACCCATTACTGGGTAAATAGACTTTACGATATGGAATTCAAACAAAGATTTTTGCTTGACAATGGCTATAATATTTGGGCTGAGGTATTTATACTCTGAATATCCAGGAAATATATATATATGTACACACAAACACACACACACACATATGTATATATATATTTTGAAAATAACATTAGCTGTGACCATTAAAAAAAACAAAACCAAAACAAAATAAAACTATTTTCATTTAAAGACTAAGAGCTCTTCTAGCGACTGAATCCAGATTCTGGCTTTATTAGCCTGTGAGATAAGGAATATAACGCTATTCCTTTCAGAGGTTACAGACTGGTACGCTTAGTTTAAAATTAGCTGTTAACCAGCTTGGAAATATGTTTAGTGTGGAATAGGTTCTGCTTTAAGCAAAATCAAGGTAATATGAAACAATTGGATGATTTCATATAAAGAAACTCGGATTTTTGGCTCAAGAAAACCCAAAAACCAAAAACGACTCTGGGGACAATGAGCTTGCATTTCTGTAGGGCAACCACTCCCCTGACTTTTTTTTTTTTTTTTTTTTTTTAAATCTTGTCTCATTGCAACCTCTGCCTCCTGGGTTCAAACAATTCTCCTGCCTCAGCCTCCCAAGTAGCTGGGACTACAGGGGCGTGCCACCACACTTGGCTAATTTTTGTGTTTTTAGTAGAGACAGTATTTCACCATGTCAGCCAGGCTGGTCTCGAACTCCTGACCTCAGGTGATCCACCTGTCTCGGCCTCCCAAAGCGCTGGGATTACAGGTGTGAGCCACCACACCCGGCCTCCCCAGACCTCTTTAATGTTGCATGTACTCCTCTGTTCCCCCAGTCTCCACCATTTCCTATCACATCTTGCACACTTAAGTCTCATGGCAAATGCTCTTTGTCATTGTTCTTGAACAGTCATTTTTTTAAATAATAGAGAAATATGTCTCCATACCATGTCTCTATTAAAAATGGAAAAAAAATAAAATGCCAAAGCTGTGTATTTTTAAGAAATGGTAGAGAGCCTATTTTTTTGTGAAAGTAAGTCCTGGATCCACATATTGAATATGCAAAGTGTGTCTGTATTTAAAAGAAACAAAACAAAATCATAATATTAGAAATAATCCATCATGAAGAACCATATAGGTATAAAGAAAAGAAGCATAATGAATCAACTGGTGGTCTTACAAAAGAACTGAAATTTTCTAAGCATTTGTTTTGTATGTAAGTAAAATAACTGGTGCTATTGCAGAATTAGTTATGCATTAGGGAATTAGTAATGCATTAGAGAAAATAACTTGGTTGGTCAATTGCTTTTTACAGATGGTAGGTTTATTAAAGTCTATTGAGCACAGCGGAAATTATGCGTTCTGAACAGAAACAAGCTTTACAAATAAAGTTCTAGCTGGGAATACTGTTGCTTGGCATGTTAAGTTAGTGCTAAGATTTTACTATTTAATTTATATAGAAAAGTGATTTGTGGCATCTGCTGAAAGCATAGATAGATCCCTATCTATCTATCATCTATCTATCTACCTATCTACCTATCTATCTATCTATCTATCTATCTATCTATCTATCTACCTATCTATCTACCTGTCTACCTGTGTATCTACCTGTCTATCTACCTACCTATCTGCCATTCTACTACTGCCTGTTAATTATATTTGTTTTTGGTGTTGATGTCAACTTTGATTTAACCCAGGAACTTTTGGATATAACACTTTCGATTACATAATATCATGAAATGACTTATTTTGCATAAGGAGACAGGGTGAATAGTTTACTGTAGACTGGTCAAATTAGTAAGACAGTGTTGATGCTATGGTTGGTGTTAAAGTCTGATTTACTAACAAACTATACAGTGGCAACATTTTGCAACAGTGTAGAATTTTAGCTCATGTAGCACATTATGAACTAGTTTTTATCTTTTTTGTTAAAAAGTTGTAACTGGACAATATTATGAACACAGCAATGAACTCCGTGAGCTCACTATGCTTCTATAACTTTCCTCAAGATGATATTGCTGAATAAACTGGATGTGAAACACTATGCAGAGTTTAGGTGGCTTTGTTATGACAAAGTGTTGTAGAGAGTTTTAGCTGTTGAAAGACACTGACTTATTCATGCATCTGTGGTGGCAGAGATTACATTAATGATTTGACCAATTTAATTGCCAGTATGACTGGTCTAACCACTGAATAGTTACAGGAGTGCATTGTTTCAGTGGTCCATTCATCCTGAAATTATGTATTTTGAGATGTCATTTGGGAAGACATAAATTGGTCAGTCTTTAAACGCTAATATTAGTTACCCAAATGAAACTGATCTACATTCTCCATACTATGGTTTTGAAGGCTGATCTTTAACAGCATCACTCTGGTCAATGTTAAAGTTCAAGTAAAAGTAGCTGATATTGCTCAGTTCAATTTCTCTCTTAATATTTAAATTGGGAAGGAAGAACTACCAATAGAGATTACTTAAAGTCAGAATCATAAGTAGTAGAATCTAAAAATGATAACATTGGAATACCAGAATTCTATCACTCTCCTAGGCATAGCTACCCTAAATGAAAAAACATATTAAGGCTTGGCAGTTCTTGTGTTTGGGACCAGCTGTTTCCTTAATGGAAAATAGTAAAAGTAAACATCACAACCAGGCAGAGGAATCACGACTCAACTTGGTATTTATTGCACATTGTAAATAGAAATATTAAACCTGCCATTAACATCGTGTGTAGAATAAAAAGTTTCAGATCAAGTTTTAGTAACTTATAATGTAACCATTTAATAATGTGATGTTTCTATTTTTTAGAGTCTGTAATTTTAAATATTTGATTTGAAAATGTTATTTTCAGTATCACACATGTTTGTATTATGTTAAGTATTTTCATTTCTGTTCAGTAAAAATAACAGCTGAGGATTATATTTCCGTCAGTCTAGCTTTATTCCTGGGGTCTATCAGTCATTTACATTACCTTTCTTGCCCCTGTTGGTATTTGGGTTTATATTTCCTGATATAGATGCTAATTAAAGCATGAAATCTTGATGGGAAAGAGTATTTAAGGAAGAGAGGAGAGGCTAATGCAGGACTCTTTAAATGGTGACATAAAGGCAGAGTAAGAGAACTGATAAAGAACACAAGTAGCCACAGAAGTTGCCAAAAAACCAGGAAAGTGTGGCACTACAGTAGATGATGAAAGACACTGTTGGAAGGGGCAAACTGCCATGAGCCTTGAGCATCACTGGATGGCCTTGGGTCTGCCAAAAATTTCACATCTTGACTGCTTATTATCAGGGCCATTTCTCAGCATGGTGTTTGAAGCAAGTAACCTTGAAGGATGGGGTACATTATTTTCCCAGCTTCCCAAACAAAAAGCCGGCTCATTTATGGCTTGCTGTAAATGCAGTGATTTCTCCAAGCTCGGGATTTCCTGGCTGTGGTGCCAATTTAACTGTGAGTGTGACATATAGTTGGGAACCAGCTATGTCACTGCTGTGCTCTTTGGGAGGCAAGAGAAACCAACACAACCAAGCTAGGTCTCAGGCTACTGTGTGCTGTGAGTAATAGAGTCCTTGGGTCCTTTTTCTCTGGCTCAGGAGTCTCATGTCTTTTTCCAACACACATGAAACAGCCACAGACTAGTTTATTAGCTTGAAAGTAGAGCAAAATCTCAGCTCCTTCACAGTCCTTGACAGAAAGGAGGTACCAGCATTGCCATGAGGTCAAGTAAGGCAAGGATTGAAAAAAAGTCTATTGGTTCTTGATAAACTTGGCAAAGAGCAGTTTCTATGGACTGCTGAGAGCTGAAGCTTAATTGCAGTGGGTTTAGTTGCTGCAGTGGAGACAGTAAGTCTAAACTATTTCAAAAAGTTTGGCTATAAAAGGGGGCACTGAGAGTAATCTCTAAAAGAAGAAATGGGTTCAAATTCTATTTTTGACAGTCATTTTCTAGCCATTTCATTGTGCCTGGTCCCCTTAGGCTTTTGAGTTTGTGATTCCTGATTTAAGGCTACTACTGCTGATGGTTGTGCAAAGTGTGGGCTGCGGAACTCTGGCTAGCACCATTTATTTTCTAGTCATGGAAGAATGGCAGGGTCATTAGAATAATTTTCTAGAGAGAGACAGTGCATTGATTTGAGGGAAGGCTGCTTTTTGGGTCTGTGGCAAGGCTGCCTCTGGACACTTAAGATGAATCCTCCACTGAGCAAACCAGCCCCAGGCTATTGAGATGAAAACCCTGCCTGCACTCAACAAAATTATCGTGAGTCAACTATACACCAGAAATGGTACTAGGTAATGATGGTGCAGCTGTGCAAAAACCTGTCAGAACAATACAAGTGTGAGAAGCTAAGGAGCAATGGGATGAAGCTTCAAATGGCATCCTTTATTCTGGGGGCAGGGGGGCTCTGGTTTAGCTTTGAAGGATATGGCTCATGGTGGAATTTAATTATGTCCTTAGAGACTAAGAACCAAGCAAAACCCTGTAGAGTTACTAGAAAGAAGAGAGGTTCAGTTATCTTTTTCTAATAATTATACAATGGAAGAAGTGTCAGAGAGGCCCCAAATGGTTCTTTTTCATTTTTTAATGTTTTCCCTGTACTTTGTGTCCAACAGATTTTCCAACAAAACACGGTTCATTCTACTGTTGAAATAAGTCTGTGTTCTGAAACTTGAAAGAATTGTGATCCCAGTGCTCATGAACGTCTGACTTCATTGTCAGCCACAGGTCACATTCTTTTTGTACCTTCCAGCCTTGTCTCTCTCTCCCTTGGGTCTCACCTTGACACAAGGTAATTCATTTTCTAGAAAATGGTAATTTGTGTCTATTTGAAGTTTATCCTCTTTTAAAAAGGTTATTCAATTACCCTCTGTCCCCTTTCACAGTCAAGCTGTTAGAATCTGCAGATGCAAAGTTCCCCTTCACCTTCCAGAAAGAACAGCCAGAGTCCCCTGAGCCCCCGGCTGTGTGGGGGCAGTGGAGCCAGAGCCCAGGGCTGTAATGAGCACAAAGCTTCTTGGTTGCATATTGCTCAACAGTGACAAATCATGCTCATTTCAGTTTCCATGCAAAAGGGAACACTTTTCTTAGCTAGTAGAGCTGTTTGGAGCAAAAGGAATATCCATTCTTCCATGATAAATTTTCATTACAGCACAAATTTATAGGATCACATAATCTCTTCCAATTTGCCTGTTGTTTTTAGCATTCATTTAAACTAAGCTAGTAAATGTAAGGGTAATGCTTCAGAAACTGTAAATGTATCTTTGATGTACTGTTCAATTTGTTAACCTTCTCTTCATTTCTTTATTCACGCATCCTGTTTCATTATGTTTACTCCTTAATGTAAAACAGATCCAGAATTGTCTTTCCTCACCTAGTTTGAAAATTCAGCTCCACCGACATGACTAAAAAAGTGCAGATCCCAAGAATATATGTTGAAAGACTCAACGACCTTGGTTTTTTGTGTTGTCGTTGCATGGTGACATCAGGGCAGAAAGCCATTCTACTTCTCTGTTTCAGCACAGAAGTAAAAAGAACTGAGAAATGACAGGAACATTTGCATCTTCTGTCTGAACACTGCAGAAGTCCCAATTATTTGAATTCTATTGACTCTCTGATAACTGCTGAAAACATTGATGGCTGCTCTCAATTGCAACATAAATAGATCTATTTAAAAAAAAATATGCAATGAAAGAAAACTAATAAAAGCTCAATATCAAGCGAACAGTTTACAAAATATAAAATTCAATATAGGCTACCTATACTGAGCTAGGAATCTGAAAAGGTGGGTACTTCATTTCATATGCTCTATTACGATCAACTTGACTTGTAAATTGATAGGCTTTCCGAAGGGCTGAACCAGAAACAGCCAGCCATCAGCAACAAGATCAGAGACATCTGTCATGTAACTAGGGGCCTCTGGTTTAGAGCTGTGAGTGAATTTGATTCCAATCAGGGCTCTCAGCTTTCAAATGAGCACTTATGCATGTCTCTGTTTTCTCTTTTTTATATTGAGCAGGTACCGGTAAGTTTTTTTTTAGGAAAGTGTTCTGTTGCTAGAGGAAAAAATGACACTGATCCAGGGCGTAATCAGAGTTTTATATGAATTGTTTACAAACATACATGCATAATCACTAAACATAAATTATTAAATATACAGTTGGTCTTCTGTATCTGTGGGTCCCTATCACGTATTTGGTCAAACATGGGTTGAAAATTTAAAAAGAGTCCTAGCCAAAGCAACTAGAAAAGAGAAAGAAATCAAGGGCATCCAAACAGGAAAGGAAAAAGTCAAATTATTCTTGTTTGCTGATGATATGATCTTATATTTATAAAAACCTAAAGACTCCACCAAAAACTATTAGAATTGATAAATTCAGTAAAGTTGCAGGACACAAAATCAACACACAAAAATCAGTAGCAATTCTATATGCCAACAGTGAACAATCTGAAAAAGAAGCTGAGAAAGCAATCCTGTTTACAATAGCTACAAATAAAATTAAATACCAAGGAATAAACTTAACCAAAGAAGTGAAAGATCTCTACAATGAAGGTATAAAACATAAATGAAAGAAATTATAAAGGACACACTAAAAATAAAAAGCCAGTTCATGTTCTTGAATTGGAGGAATCAATATTGTTAAAATGTCCATACCATCCAAGGCAATCTACAAACTCATAGCAGTCCCTGTTGAAATACTGACATTCTCCACAGAAATAGAAAAAAAACCTTAAAATTTATATGGAACCACAAAAGACCCAGAAGAACAAAAGCCATCCTGAACCAAAAGAACAAAACTGGAGACATCATATTACCTGGCTTCAAATTATACTACAAAGCTATAGTAATCAAAATAGCATGATAGTGGCCTAAAAACAGATACACTGACCATTTGCAGTCAACTCGTTTTCAACAAAGGTGCCAAGAACGTGCATTGGGGAAAGGAGAGTCTCTTTAATAAATGGTGCTGAGAAAATTGGATATCCACATGCAGAAGAATAAAACTAGACCCCTATCTCTCACTACATACAAAAATAAAATCAAAATGGATTGGAGACTTAAATCTAAGACTGGAAAGTATGATGTGCTTTTATTTTCTAAAGTTAGAGGTTTGGAATTATTTCTTTTGTTTTAGCTCCCAGACTACAAAATTGAATCTCCATAGCAAACGCCCTTCATGCAGCTCATTTCCTGAAATATTTAGTTTTAAAATAATGGTTTTCAGTTTTAAGGATTCACTTTTGTGTGGTGAGTAGGTTTTTCTAAGTGTTTTCTACTGTCCAAGCCTGGCCAGTCTGGAAGCCCCAGCGTCTCCCTCACCCAAAAGAGGCAGTTGGGCTGGGGTTAAAACTGGGCAAAGATCCCAGCACTTTCGGAGGCCGAGGCAGGTGGATCACTTGAAGTCAGGAGTTCAAGACCAGCCTGGCTAACATGGCAAAACCCCGTCTCTATTAAAAATACAAAAATTAGCTGGATGTGGTGGCGGGTGCCTGTGATCCCAGCTACTTGGGAGGCTGACATGGGAGAATCGCTTGAACCCAGGGGGCGGAAGTTGCAGTGAGCCGAGATCGTGCCATTGCACTCCAGCCTGGGCGATAAGAGCGAAACTCTGTCTCAAAACAACAACAACAACAACAACTGGGCAAAGACATGATGTAGGACTCCTGAAGCCACCTTCCAGAAATATTCTGACTTTTATTTATCATTAGTTTGTCCACTCCTTGCACTGTACCTTGTATACAGAAAGTGCCCTATTGACATTTACTAAATTTCTTTTTTTTCCTCTTTTTTCTTTCTTTCTTTTTTTTTTTTTTTGTAGAGATGGGGGTCTCACTCTGTTGCTCAGGCTGGTCTTGAACTCCTGGGCTTGAAGAGATTCTTCTGCTTCAGCCTCTCAAAGTACTGGGACTACAGGCATGGGCCACTCTACTGGCCTCTTTATTTAAAAGAAGTTTTTTTTTTTCTAAAAAAAACATTTAATTACTAGAACCATCAAGGCTCTTGTTTGTAAACAACTGAAATGAACTCTGGCTAACACTAACAGCAAATAAATTTAATGCACAGATAAGGGGTAACATAGAACCAGATGAGGGAAGCCTGAGGAATCAAGCTTGGAAAACAGGAGCCACAAGAAGCTATTATAAATGGCTGGATCAAATGTGGATTAGGCCATAGGAAGACTCTGATTAGGTCCTACTGCCATTGTCACACTGGTAGTTGTGACTTGCATTACTGCCATTCAATACATCGTGGTGTTGCCAGCACAGAGTAAGTTTTGTGCTGCCCCCACCTCACTGTGTCCCAGCTGGGATCAGGAATACGTGATTGGAAAAGCTTAGGTCAGATGCCTATGCACTAGCTGGAAAAGGGGGACTTATCTGTCCATTTCAACTTCTAAAGGAAGTACAGTTGACCCTTGAATAATGTGGGTTAGGGATGTCAACCCCCGTGCAGTAAAAAATCCACATATAACTTTTGACTCTCCTGAAACTTAACTACTAATAGCTTACTGTTAACCAAAAGCCTTACTGATAACATAAACGGTGGATTGACACATATTTTTATGTTATATATATTACATAATTATTCATATAATAAAATAAGCTAGAGACATAATTGTCATCTTCATGTCGAATAGGCTGAGGAGGAGGAGGAAGAGGAAGTGTTGGTCCTACTGCCTCAAGGGCATTAAAGGTGGACGAGGTAGAGGAGGAGGAAGGGGAGGCAGGAGGAGCAGGCATAGTTGGTGTAACTTTGTGGAAATGCATAGTCAATTCTGTCTGACTTATTCACTTTTTCATTTCTGTAAAAATGTTTTGAAATGATACCAATTCTTCTTCCACAGTCTGTCTTAGTCTCAGTGCCTCTATCCTAGAGGGGTCCACGTCGTAAAAGAAGTCAAGAGCAGTCTTGAAGAATAGGAACCCTCCTGCCAGATTGTCTAACGCCAATTTGTTTTCTGGCACTGTTTCTTTTATAATACATCTGCTTTCTCATCATCTGGCACTGGTTCAGAAGCACTCATTTCTGTTAAGTCATCTTTGGGCTCAATGGCTTTTACAGCTTTTCCAATAACAACGATGGCATCTTCAATGGCGCAATCATTCCTGATTTTCATGAAGTTCTTTTTATCAGGATTCTCTTCCATAGCATTGACAATCCTTTCCATCGCATATGGTGTGTAATGAACCTCAAAGTTCCTTATGACACCCTGATTTACAAACTGAGTTAGAGACATTATGTTTGGGAACAAATAGACCACTTTGATTCCTTCAGTGTTGAACTCATGGGGTTCTGGGTGGCCCTGGGCATTGTTCAATATCAAAAGAGTTGATATTGTCCCTTACTGGCAAGGTACATGATAATTTCAGGGACAGAGCATTGATGAAACTAATCCAGAAGAAGGGATCTCATTGACTACACCTTCTTCTTGTACAACCAAAAGACTGGAAGCTGGTGTCTATATTTTTTATCCTTCAAGGCTTAGGGGTTAGCAGCTTTACAGTATGAGTAGTCCTGGTCAGAAACTCAACTGCACTTGCATGAAACAGTAGTTTGCCTATCCCTTCCTGCCTTAAATCTTGGTGCTTGCTTCTTTTCCTTACTAATAAATATCCTTTGTGACATGTTTTCCCCCACAATAGGGCACTTTCATCTATATCAAAAACCTGTTCATGCAAATATTTTTTGTCAATGATTTTCTTAATGGCATCTGGGAACTTGTCAGCCGCTTCTTGGTCTGCAGGAACTGCTTCTTCTGTTATCTTGACATTTTTTAAGCCAAACCTCTGTCCAAAATTCTCAAACCATTCTTTGCTGGCACTAAGTTCTCCGGCTTTACACTCTTTGGCTTCCCTTTGCTTTAAGTTGTCATATAATGACTTCACTTTTTCTCGAGTCATACCAGTCTATAGTATTCCTTTCTTATAAAAGTTGCATTTTCAATACGAAATAAAGAGATATTTCACAAAAAGTGCAAGGTTTTCTTTTTTTTGTCTGGTGGCATAGCTGCAGTGATGGCTTCACAAATTTCCTTTTCTTTTTAATAATGGTCCTTACATTGGATTTATTTACCTTGGAGTGGTGGGCAACTGCAGCTACAGACCTCTATCTATGGTACATATCAAGCAATTCAACCTTTTTTTTTTTTTTTTTTTGTAATGTCAGGAAGGGGTTTCATATGCCAGTTAGCTAAAGAATCCCCAACAGCAGTGTGATGGTTGGTTTTATGCATCAACTTAACTGGGCCACTGGATGCCCAGATAGCTGGTTAAACATTATTTCTGGATGACTGCCTTCTACGGAACCTATCTGTGTCTGTGAGGTGTTTCTGGAAGAGACTAGCCTTTGAATTAGGAAACTGAGCAGGACGGATTGGCCTCCTCAATGTGGGTGGGCATTATCTAATTCACTGAGGACCCTAACAGAATAAAAAAGTGGAGGAAGGGTGAATCTGCTCTCTGACTGAAACCGAAGAGCTGAAACATTGATCTCCTACTTTTTGTCACTCCTTGTTCTCACGTCTTCACACTTGAACTGGAATCTATACCACCAGCTCTCAGGCCTTTGAATTACACTACTGGCTTTCCTGGGTCTACAGCCTGCAGATCATGAAACTTCTCAGTCTCCAGAATCACATGAATTCATTGAATAAGCAGTTATCTATAATTGTCTACTGTAAGTGTCTACTAATCATGCTTTTATCTAGCACCATAACTTTTTTTTAATACTAAAAATTCAAGAAGGTGGGAACCATGGAAGACTAGTTTTATTCGTGCTAGACCAAACACATTGAGAAGTTACTTTTGCATGATGTGACACTGCATTTTCCAGAGGAGATGACCCCAGTGTATATCACCCCAAATCCATGTTTTACAATGTACTATTGACATGTGTCTATCAGGAGGTGTGGTCAGGGTTCCTTCCCCTTTTCTCTGAGTGGGCTGTGTCTCTCCTGTAAATAGCCCTAGTGACTTCTGAAGATAGGCCATAAAATATAACATAGCTTCTAGCTGGCTCTTGGAACATGTACCTTGAGAATCCTGAGCCAACATGTATGAATTCTGGCTCCACTGAAGATGCAGTGCTGGAAAGAACACTTGAAGAGGCCACAAAGAGACAGAGAGAGATGCCTAGGGATGCCCAGCTATTTGAAGTCTCAGTTTTCCAGCCCAGGTGTCAGACATGTGAAAGAGTAAGCTTCCAGTTGGTTCAGCCCGCAGCCTTCTAGCCAACACAGCTGATGCCCTGTGGAGCCAGGCTTTGAGTCTCCCAGCTGAGTTTCAGACAGTATGAAGTAGGAACAAGCCACCTGCCCTGTTCCCTGGCTGAATTCCTGATCCACAAACTGTGTGAGCATAATGAGAGGTTGCTTTATGCTACTAAATTTTGGGTTAATTTGTTGTTCAGCCATACTAACTGGAACAGATAATCAGAGATGGAAAGAAACTTTGAAAACATCTAGTCAAAGCAGTGTATTTTACAAATGAGGAAATTAGCTGAGAGGGGCAGAATAATTGACCTGAAATCTAACAGCTCATTAGTGGCAGATCAAATATTCTTTCCCTCCTGATGATGTGAAGAGGGTGCTGGTCTGGCATGGAATGCCACACATGAATTACAGAATTAGGATAACAGCTTCGAATTGAATGAGTGTTTGTTCATACAATTCCAGATACTTGATGAATACAGTCAGGGCCAAAGAGCTCTGAGGTCACTAAGAAACACTGCCTGCCTGAAAATACACTAGGCAGAAACGGTCAGAAAAACAGTAATTATATGGATATGTGCAAATATGTGGGTGTTAGGCAGGGGATAGAAGACGGAGGAATCTTTCCAACTCTGATTCTGCCAGAAGTATTAAGTGGGTAGTCTTGAAAAAAATTCATCCTTAATGTACTGCCTGCCTCTAAGGAAGGGCTAAAAGACTATAACATAAACAGAGCCTGACACTTCAGGAATCTTGATGTCTGAATGTATCGCTCAGATTTTAAACTGTGCTGCAACCCTTTCCAAATTAAATCAACACATCAATAATCACAGACTTTCAAAGCAGAATGTTCTGGTGAACCCTTAAACCATTGTTACATGGTCACTCCACTTTATCTGCTAACGAACAAACCTGCTGCCCTCAGAACCACATGGACTGAGAGTTTACAAGCATCAGGCCCTCTGCAAGTGATTTTGATTATATTACATTTATTTCTATCATCATTTAACATCTGTTCTTTAAAAGCATAAAATCAGTAATTTTTGATCTAATTGTGTTACAGTGTCACGGGGAGGACCAAAGAAAAACTCCCAATGACCTATCAATAGTTAGGAGAGAACCGCTCTGTGAAATATCAGAGACAATGTAGAAAACAATAAATTGAAGCAGGTTCAACATTCGGTTTTCAAAAGTCACCATATAGGTGGATAAGGATAAACTGCTGCAGACTTAACCTCAAGGTCAAAGTTTCCATAATGTACTCCAAGTAATTGTCTGCATTAAGGCAGATTGTATTTTTGATAATTTAAAAAGAAGTGTTTGCAATGCAAAAAATTACTGTAAGCATATACTGTGATTACAATTTGTGTTCAAGTACACAAAATATACAATGGTTATACATTGACATAATTCCAGATCCATGATCTGTACTTTATATTAATGCCCACGTATTAGCCTGTTTTCACACTGCTAATACAGATATACCTGAGACTGGTTAATTTATAAAGGAAAGAGGTTTAATTGACTCACAGTTCCACATGACTGGGGAGGCCTCACAATTATGGCAGAAGGTGAAGGGGAAGCAAGACACATCTTACGTGGCAGCAGGCAAGAGAGAGAGAATGAGTGCCGGCAGGGGGAAATGCCAGACGCTTATAAAATCAGATCTTGTGAGAACCACTCACTATCACGAGAACAGTATGGAGGAAAACACCCCCATGATTCAATTAACTCCACCTGGCCTCACCCTTGACACGTGGGGATTATTACAATTCAAGGTGGGGTGGGGACACAGAGGCAAACCATATCAGCCCACAAGAAAATTAATCTTGAATTATTTGAAGTCTTCTGAAGTACACCCTTCATAGTCTGTAACTCTTTTATTTCCTTTGAGTCTGCTTTTCTATTCTCCTTCCCTTCTGCCCTCCTTCCTTTCATCTTTCTTCTTTTTTTCTTCCTTCCTTCCCTTCTTTTCTTCCTTCTCTCTTTCTTTCTCTCCTCTTTCCCCTAGTCCTTTTTTCTCACTCTCTCATTACTTGACAACATGTATTCCTGCCAATCAAGTCTCAATACAGCATGAGATACCCAATGTTATAAAAAAGAAGGAAGAAGAGGAGGAGGAGGAGGAGGAAAAAAAGGAGGAGGGGAAGGAAGAAGAGGGCATTCTATTACAAGCCAAGAAAATTTTGGTTCTGAGATGGCAGAGGGTATGTTTATCTTAGTCACCATGGTAGCTCCAGGGAGTAGCACAATGCCTATTAAAGTAGGAAGAACATAATAATGAAAATAAATACAAATTATAGAATATCATCCCCAAAATGGACCTCAAAGATGAGAGGGTTTTTATAATAACTGCATTATTTCTGTTGTGCCACAAATGTAGTAACATTTTAGCACATTGTCTTTTGGTATATACAGATGTGTTTGTTTCTCAAAATGAGTAACACCTTAGTTAAGCTCAGGTGTATATGTATCTGCCCTTGTTAACTTATATCCTGAAATCTGAGGCCCAGCAATAGGGAAATGTATACTCTGTTTACCCTTTCTTTGAATTACCAAGGGCTTGCTTCTTTTTTTTTTTTCAAAGGCTGACCAGTGTTTGGTCCTTTCTCAGAATTGCAAACCATGCATTGAATCTTTTGAGTAGATTTTGAAATTTCTAGTAGGTTGTAACAGGCTACAGTAAAATGGGATGGCAAATTAGGGCTTATAGGACTAAAAATACTGTTAGTAATTATAGCTTAGAGGAAAAAAAAGCTAGCTAGATTTATGCAGGAACCAGTATCATTCTTGAAAATGATGCCAGATCACCCTTCAGAAGGAAAAGAAAAAGCAATGTTTCTCTCTCATTCTCAGATGTAAGTCATGCGGAAATGCTGCAAAACATGTAATTTCTTAGGACACTTTGAGTAGTTAAATTAGAAGAAGCTAATAGATGAAGGAAAGAAAGCCTTTATTAAAGTGAAACTACAATAGGAGGATATTCAGAAAATTGTTATGAAAAGGTTGTTTTGATAAAAATTTCAAAACAAATCATACATTTAAGTAATGGGAATCAGAAATGACATGGTTTGGCTGTGCCCTCACCCAAACCTCATCTTGAATTGTAACTCCCACAATTCCCTCGTGTTGTGGGAGGAACCCAGTGGGAGGTGATTGAATTATGGGGGTAGGTCTTTCCTGCATGTTCTCGTGATAGTGAATGAGTCTCACGAGGTCTGATAATTCTAAAAATGGGAGTTTCCCTGCACAAGCCCTCTTTGCCTGCTGCCATCCACATAAGATGTGACTTGCTTCTCCTTGCCTTCTGCCATGATTGTGAGGCCTCCCCCACCACTGGAACTGTAAGTTCAATAAACCCTTTTTCCTGTATAAATTACCCAGTCTCAGGTGTGTCTTTATCAGCAGTGTGAATATGGACGAATACGGTAAATTGGTACCAGTAGAGTGAAGTGCTGCTGAAAAGATATCTGAGAATGTGGAAGCGACTTTGGAACTGGGTAACAGGCAGAGGTTGGAACAGTTTGGAAGGCTCAGAAGAAGACAGGAAAATTTGGGAAAGTTTGGAACTCCCTAGAGACTTGTTGAATGACTTTGACCAAAATGCTGATAATGACATGGACAATGAAATCCAGGCTGAGGTGGTTACAGGTGGAGATGAGGAACTTGTTGGGAATTGGAGCAAAGGTGACTCTTGTGTTATTTTAGCAAAGAGACTGGGGACATTTTGCCCTGCCCTAGAGATTGGTGGAACTTTGAACTTGAGGGAGATGATTTAGGGTATCTGGTGGAAGAAATTTCTAAGCAGCAAAGCCCTGAAGAGGTGACTTGGGTACTGTTAAAGGCATTCAGTGCCAAAAGAGAAACAGAGCATAAAAGTTTGGAAAATTCACAGCCTGACAATGCAATAGAAAAGAAAATCCCATTTTCTGAGAAGAAATTCAGCTGGCTGCAGAAATTTGCATAAGTAACAAGAAGCCAAATGTTAATCACCAAGACGATGGGGAAAATGTCTCCAGGGCATGTCAGAGACCTATGCAGCAGCCCCTCCTATCGCAGACCCTGAGGCCTAGAAGGAAAAAGTGGTTTTGTGGGACTGGCTCAGGGTCTCCCTGCTATGTGCAGCCTAGGGTCTTGGTGCCCTGCATCCCAGCTGCTCTAGCTGTGGCTGAAAGGGGCCAATGTAGGGCTCAGTTCGTTGCTTCAGAGGGTGCAAGCCTCAAGCCTTGGCAGCTTCCACATGGTGTTGAGTCTGCGAGTGCACAGTAGTCAAGAATTGAGGTTTGGGAACCTCCGCTTAGATTTCAGATGTATGTTTGCTGTAGGGGTGAGATCCTCATGGGGAACCTCTGCTAGGGCAGTGTGGAAGAGAAATGTGGGGTCAGAGCCTCCCGCACCCCACAGAGTCCCTACAGGGGCACCACTTAGTGGAGCTGTGAGAAGTGGGCCACCGTCTTCCAGACCCCACTGTCCACAGGCAGCTTGCACTGTGCACCTGGAAAAGCCACAGACACTCAATGCCAGCACATGAAAGCAGCCAGGAGGGAGGCTGTACCCCACAAAGCCACAGGGGAAGAGCTGCCCAAGACCATAGGAACCCACCTCTTGCATCAGTGTGACCTGGATGTGAGACATGGAGTCAAAGGAGACCATATTGGAACTTGAAGATTTGACTGCCCTGCTGGATTTCGGACTTGCATGGGGCCTGTAGCCCCTTTGTTTTGGCCAATTTCTCCTGTTTGGAATGGCTGTATTTACCCAGTGGCTGTACCTTCATTGTATATAGGAAGTAACTAACTTGCTTTTGATTTTACAGGCCCATAGGTGGAGGGGATTTGCCCTGTCTCAGATGAGACTTTGGACTGTGGACTTTTGAGTTAGTGCTGAAATGAG
Source organism: Pongo pygmaeus (assembly GCF_028885625.2). Taxonomy (NCBI): domain Eukaryota; kingdom Metazoa; phylum Chordata; class Mammalia; order Primates; family Hominidae; genus Pongo; species Pongo pygmaeus. The sequence goes on from NC_072384.2 coordinate 128,676,086, forward strand.
TTAAGGTTTTGGGGGACTGTTGGGAAGGCATGATTGGTTTTGAAATGTGAGGACATGAGATTTGGGAGGGACCAGGGGCAGAATGATATAGTTTGGCTGTGTCCCCACCCAAATCTCATCTTGAATTTTGACTCCTACAATTCCCACGTGTTGTGGGAGGAACCCAGTGGGAGGTGATTGAATTATGGGAGCGGGTCTTTCCTGCACTGTTCTCGTGTCAGTGAATGAGTCTCACAAGATCTGATGGTTTTAAAAATGGGAGTTTCCCTGCACAAGTCCTCTTTGCCTGCTGCCATCCACATAAGGTGTGACTTGCCCCTCCTTGCCTTCTGCCATGATTATGAGGCCTCTCCAGCCACTGGAACTGTAAGTCCAGTAAATGCTTTTTCCTACATAAATTACCCAGTCTCAGGTATGTCTGTATCAGCAGCATGAAAATGGACTAATAAAAGAGACCAGCCAATTAAAGTCTCAATGACTGTGAGTGAAGTACTTCAAACACTTGATGCAAAAAGGACCTGAGATTCCTCAGATTTAGCAGGAATAGTCTTGTGCTTGTCCATACCAAACCATCAACACAGAGAAGTAGTATTTATCTTTCAAAGTGTTGGCTATTTGCTCTAGAACAGATATTGGCAGACTTTTTTTTTTTTTTTTTTTGTAAGGGGCCATGTAGTAAGTATTTTCAACATACACACCATAAGGTCTCCGGTGCATTTACTCAACTCTTCTGTGGTGGTGGTGTAGGAGTCATAGACAATAAGTAAATGAGTGGCGTGACTGTGTCTCAATAAAACTTTATTAACAAACAGATGCCAATAAGATGGTGGAATAGGACTCTTTAGCACTCCTACACCTACAGAAGCATCAAGTCAAACAACTTTCCACACACAAAAATACCTTCACAAGAGCTACGGAGACCAGGTGAGAGATTACAGCATCCCCATGTAGCACAGAAATAAGAAATAAGAAAAGACATGGAACAGTGTAGGAAGGACAGTGTGACATTACTCACATCACCCAACTCCAGGCAGCATAGAATGGAGAGAGATACCCACTGAGTAGGAGAATGAGAGGGAAGTGAGCACCAGCCTTTGCCTCAGACCTCAAAACCAGGCCCCTCCAAGTAAAACCCCCACAGCCCCAGACTCTAGGCCAGTATCCATGAACGGAGCCTCTAGGCACCCTCCAGAACCCAGCAGGATCCCCCAGCCCCAGGCGTTAGGCCTATGTCACAGACTCAGTGTTTGGGCCTCTGCATTGCCAGGCTGACCGTAATGGCCACAGCAGTGATCCCCAACCTTTTTGGCACCAGGGACTGGTTTTGTGAAAAATAATTTTTTCATGGAAGGTCAAGGGGAGGTGGGGTTTAGGGGTGGGGTGGGAAATGGATTCAGGATGAAACTGTTCCACCTCAAATCATCAGGCATTAGATTCTCATGAAGACTGCGCAATCTAGATCCCTCGCATATGCAGTGTGATCCTCTAAGAATCGAATGCTGCTGCTGATCTGACAGGAGGCGGAGCTCAGGTGGTAATGCTCGCTTGCCTGCCACTCACCTCCTGTTTTATGGCCTGGTTCCTAACAGGCCACCAATTGGTATGGGTCCATGGCTCTGGGGTTGGGGATCCCTGGCCCACGGCACTAGGCTGGCCCCTATGGCCCCAGGCTTCAGGTCTGCTCCAGTAGACCCTAGTAGCAGGCTGGATCCCATGGACTGAGGTTCCAAGACCACTCCTGCAGGATCCAGGCTCCAAGCCTAGGCCTATCCCCAGGGACTCAAGCTCCAGGTCTTTCCCATCACTGGGCCACCCTTTGTGAATTCAAGCTCTAGGACTACCCCAGTGGATGCATGTGCCAGGGCCATTCCAGTGCCTGACCAGCCCCTGCAGACTCAGGCTCAAGGCCCACCAGCTCCAGGTCAGCCCCTGTGGACCTAGGGTTCAGCAAGTCCCCTTGAATATAGGCTGCAGGCCCATCTTCGTATACCCAGGCTCCAAACCCATCTGCACAAACCTAATCATCAGGTCCACCCCAGTGGATCCTGGCCTCTGGCCCATCCTTATGGACCCAGGCTCAAGGCCTACCTGCCTGCTGATTCAGGCACAGGGCAGCCAGCCCCTGAACGCTAGCAGCAAGGCCTCCCTCAAACTGCACCATGTGCATATCCACAGGCAGAATAATGAAATTAGACCCTTATCTCACACCATAGACAAAACTAAACTCAAAATGGATTAAAGATTAAAATGTAAGACCTAAAACTGTAAAACTACTTGAAGTAAACAAAAGCATTGTTCCTTGAAGTAACAATGATTTTTTTTTATATGAACCCAAGAGCATACGTAACAAAAGCAAAAATAGACAAATAGAATTACATCAAACTAAAAAGCTTCTGCACAGCCAAGGAAACAATCAACAGAGTGAAGAGACAACATATGGAGTGGGAGAACACATTTGCAAATCATACGTCTAATGGGGTTAATACCCAAAATATACAAAGAACTCAAACAATTCAATAGTAAGAAAACAAATAACCCAATTAAAAAATTGACAAATAATATAAATAGATATTTGTCAAAATAAGACATACAAATGGCCAACAGGTATATGAACAAAAAATGCTTAACATTCCTAATAATCAGAGAAATACATTAAAACCACAATGATGGCCAGGTGTGGTGGCTCACACCTGTAGTCCCAGCATTTTGGGAGGCCAAGGTGGGTGGATCAGCTGAGGTTAAGTGTTTGAGACCAGCGTGGCCAACATGGCGAAACCCCATGTCTACTAAAAGTACAAAAAATTAGCTGGGCATGTTGGTGGGCACTTGTAATCCCAGCTACTCTGGAGGCTGAGGCAGGAGAATGACTTAAACTCGGGAGGCAGAGGTTGCAGTGAGCCGTGATGACTCCATTGCACTCCAGCTTGGCCAAAAAGAGTGAAACTCCGTCTCAAAATAAAGTAAAATAAAATAAAACCACAATGATGTATCATCTCACACCTGTTAGAATGGCTATTATCAAAAAGAGAAAAGATAGCAAGTGTTGGAGAGGATGTGGAGAAATTAGAACCCTTATACACAGTTGTTGGGAATGTACAGCTATTATGGAAAACAGTATGGAGGTTCCTAAAAAAATTAAAAATAGAATTACCATATGATCCAAAAATCTTACTACTGGGTATGTATCCTCGGAAAGGAAGATAAAAACTCAGGACCCTACTTCACTCTGCCAAAAGGAAAAAAAATATTAAGCTGAAAGCTGAGTCATGCAAGAAGCTGCCTTTCCTTTTGTTCCTAAGCCAACAGCTTCAGAGAAAAGGTTATATATCTCCACAGGTAGCTACCCTATGTTCACCTTATCTTATGTAAAATGCTGAGTGCAAAAAATACACAATTGACTATTCCCCCACCTGCTCCTTTTCTCTTGCAACATGTGGATTATTGTACCCTCTCTCTTTCCCCTCCAGCCTGCTTTTCCCCTTTAAATACTGAAGCCCTCAAAATCATCTTTGGAGAAACGCAGAGACCACAGACCATTTCTTTGATTCCATGTTCTTTTCTTCTAGGCATGTCCTTAACCTTGTCAAAATATATGTGTAAACTGATAGAGATCTGTTTCATATACTTTTCGTTCACAATCCAAAGGGTATGAAATAAGTACATCAAAGAGATACCTGCAATTCCATGTTTATTACAGTATTATTCATGATAGCTAAGAAATGGAATTACCCTAAGTGTCTATCAATGAATGAATGGATAAAGAAAATGTGGTATATATACTCAATGGAATACTACTGAGCCTTAAAGAAAGGAGGAAATACTCTCATCTGGGGCAACATGGATGAACCTGGAGGATATTAAATATAAATAAGCCAGGCATAGAAAGACAAACACCACTTAATTTCACTGATGTGTAGAGTTTTAAAACGTTAAATTTATGTAAGTAGGGATTAGAATGGTGGTTACCAGGGGCTGAGAATGAGGGTGGGGTTGAGAAGATGTTGGTCAAACAACACAAAATTTTAGTTACAAAGAAGGAATAAGTTCAAGAAATCTATTGTAGAAGATGATGACTGTAGTTAATAACAATGTGTCATATTCCTGAAAATTGCTAAGAAAGTAAATTTCAAGTGTTCTCACTACCAAAAAAAACCCACAATGTGAGGTAATGTGTATATTAATAGCTTAATTTAGCCTTTCCACAATGTAGACATATATCAAAACAGCACGTTGTACATGATGAATAAGTACAATTTTTATTTACCAATTTAAAAAACAAATAAATACTCTATTTACAAAACAGGCAGTGGCCCAGATTTGGTTCAAGGACTGTATTTTGCCAGCTGCTTTTCTAGAAAATCAAGGATATGAAATCATAAGATTTCATTTTCCCAATTAATCCATTAGTTGGCAGGTGACATGGCCGGGAGGAGATTGCTTGGCATTTGTAACTGGAAGACCTGAGTTCAGGCTCAGATTCCATCGCTTTATAATCCTGGACAAGCATTTAACCTTTCAACAACCATGCACATTTCTTCACTTACAATATGTATTCCAGCTACTTCATGGGGTTGCTGTAAAAACTTAGGGAGAAATATTAGTCAAAGTACTTTGTAAACTAAAGCATTATGTAAGTGGATAAAGTTGTTATTAACAGGTGATAAGTGGGCAGAAAAATTCTCAGGAAGGCATCTAAAATGGTAGCAATAAAAAGCATGTACATTTGTGAAATCGCTAAACAGTCACTTTTATAATTAAGGGATCCTCTGTCTTTGTATAAAAAGGAACAAGCATATTGTTCAGTCACCACGAAGTCACAGGGCTAAAAATGGGTATAAATGGCATGAAGACAGTGCAAGAAGGGCTGGGACACTGGACCACTGGGTGGATTATTCTTGGCTCCACTATTTACCAGCTGTGTGACTCAGTTGCATCATTCAAGTTAGCCTTCCCAGGAGAAAATGATACTCCTTACTCCTCAGAGATGCTGTCGGAATTAATGAATCCACCCAATGTGCTTAGAGGAGATTCTGGCAGACCGGAAGTATTAAGTAAATATCAACTCTTTTTTTTAATTGAAATGATTCATGAAGTCACATAAATTAGGAGTGGAAGATTCCACAGAAGTCATTTAGTGTACCACCCTCCACTAGATGTGGGAATCACCTCTGTGATATCATGGCTCTGTGTTCACTCTGCCTCTGTTTGAACACTTTCTTTATTAGGAAGCTCATTACTTCATAAGGAACTTCTCAGTACAGATAATCTATTCACTATTTCACTTGTTAATATAGGAAAGTTATTTCCTCAAAGAAAAAATAAACCTCTCAACCCAAGAAAGCATATTGAAAAACAAAATAAGAAAGAAAAAAAGAAAGCAATAGATGGGGTATATTACCTACTTTCACTCTTCCTACACATTTCTAAGCCTGAGTAAAACAATGGGCAGTGTCTTGCACTTTAAGAAATGATGCCAGAATGGCTGAACTAATTTATATTCCCACCAACAGTGTACAAGTGTTCCTATTTCTCCACAGTCTCACCAGCATCTATTGTTTCCTGGCTTTTTAATAATTGCCATTCTGACTGGCGTGAGATGGTATCTCTTTATGATTTTGATTTGCATTTCTCTGATGACCGGTGTTGATGAGCTTTTTTTCATATGTTTTTTGGCCGCATAAATGTCTTCTTTTGACAAGTGTCTGTTCATATCCTTTGCCCACTTTTTGATGGTCATCTAGGATCTAGAACCAGAAATACCATTTGACCCAGCAATCCCATTACTGAGTATATACCCAGAGGATTATAAATCATTCTACTATAAAGACACATGCACACATATGTTTATTGTAGCACTATTTACAATAGCAAAGACTTGGAACCAACACAAATGCCCATCAGTGATAGACTGGATAAAGAAAATGTGGCACATATACACCATGGAATACTATACAGCCATGAAAAAAATGAGATCATGTCCTTTGCAGGGACATGGATGAAGCTGGAAGCCATCATTCTCAGCAAACTAACACAGGAATAGAAAACCAAACACCACATGTTCTCACACATAAGTGGGAGTTGAACAATGAGAACACATGGACACAGGGAGGGGGATATCACACACCGGGGCCTGTCGTGAGGTGCAGGGCAAGGGGAGGGAGGGCATTAGGACAAATATCTACTGGATGCGGGTTTTAAACCCAGATGACGGGTTGATATGGGCAGCAAACCGCCATGGCACACGTATACCTATGTAACAAACCTGCACATTCTGCACATGTACTGCCCAGAACTTAAAGTAAAAAAAAATTGAAAAAAAAAAAAAGAAATGATGCCTACTAGAGGAGGCTTCTAGAATGCAATGGTGTTGAAAAAACCTTCTGTCGTCTGCCTCTCAAAGGAGTGACTAGCAAATTCAAGCCCATTTCATCTTTCATAGGCAGTGCATGTTCATAATGTCCTCCTGACATTAATAATTAGTATTAAAAAGTTATATTCCAAATATTACTATAGTTAATAATGGTTATATCAACAGTAGAGCATGACTACAAACCGAAAGGTCATCTCTGCACAACTGAAAATCGCTAAGTCTAAAGGCTGCATAAATTTTTCCTACAATTATTACAAACTAAGAAAATAGATCCATTCAATTCATGTTTTTATACATTTATATATAAATATTATTTATTATAAATTGGTATAAGTTTTGTTTTGTTTTCAAACAAATGATGTGATGTAAATTTTCATGCACCACAGGAATCCATTAATTTTGTATCACCTTAAATGTCCTGTGGAGCTTTGTTTTAGGCCATCTCTGAAATGTTCACCATTGATTAATTTTGAGAAGTGCTTTCATATGCTAAAAGCCAAAGTGAACTTTCCCTAAGCAAATTAATTTCTTCTTTTGTTTCCAGGCACATGAACAAGGCTTGAGTCCAGTTTTTTGGCCATTCCTTGTTCTTCAGATCAAAGGGATCTCTGCTTAGGTGAAGAATGAGAAAGGGCTGGATTCAACAGAGGAAAAATGCATCTTTGCAGACAAATTTACCAAAGGAAGAAAAATAGTCAATAAAATTGAGTTGTCATAAGAGTGGTTTGAAGCCTGTGGCATTGATTGATGAATTTCCTTTGCTGTTACTGAGATAAACCAAAAATACACCTCTAGTTCTTTTGCCTCTTAGGTAATTCAACAGAATGTGTTTTCACAGACTAAGTGCCAGAACAGCAGCGATCTGCTGAGTTAACAGAACACCATGCTGAAGGTCAGTGTAAAATGTATATATAAAGGCAGAAAAATCATGCTGTTCTCATTAATTAAGCAAAATATCACTTTCTTCTGATACTGCACTGTCAAGAACAATGAATAAGCATTTGGAAAGGGTCTTAAAATTTTGAGATCACATAGTAAAGTCACTTGGGAATTTGTGGTAATAAATATCACTGTTAACTTTAATATCAGGTTTATTTTCGTTTGCCTGTACCTACCTCACATGACTTATCATTGTTATTAGACAAAAATTGCAGTAAATTTTCTTTGATACAGATATATTCATCCATGGATTTCTGGTTGAAAATATGTAAACATTCTGATGACTTCAAGGATATAGGACTAAGCTCTCTTGTAGGCCAATGACATGATTATGTTGGAAAAAATGAATAGCATCAATAGACAATTTGGTCTCCTGTCCAGTTGGTACTACAGAGAATGACTCAATTTTAGCTATTCAACATTTAACACCCTTTGACAATTCTCCTTTAATGTCTAAGTAGCTTTTAGCTGACAATTGTATCACAGGTCAACACATGTCATATTAAGGGGAACATTTTATAAACAATTTATTTCATGGGCTTATCTTGAAATTGCATTTTTAAAGTTAAACAATCAATGCTGTTGAAAAGGGCTTTTAATGGCTGCTCTGGACATTAAGTGACCTCCATTACAGATTTTCAGAATAAGACTAACAAAAGCATCTTTTGAAGTTGGACTCCATGTATTATAAGGAACCCTGAGGTTTTTTTTTCTGAGAAAAATCTTGCCTCTTTTCACAAATATTCGCTCGTCAACTTTATGCAAAAATGAGATGTTCTTCCTCATTGACATTAGATGCCTTAACTTTCATGAGAGAGGTCAGCTATACCCTCAATGAGGCTAAATACTAAAGGATATTACACTACCTCTAACAGAAGACATGAAACTGCGGACTCTATATTTACAAATCCTGCCTCAGTTATAAACTCAAACATCTCCAAAGGCCAGGCATGTAATATAAAGTGAAAATAATTGGAAATGGAGAAAGTAGTGAGTTTCAGGTCTGGAGTGACAGTGTGAAGAGCTCTGAGGACTAGCTTCCCAGTGAAACAAAAAAAAAATTGGCAAAAATTATGAAAACAAACATTATAATTACCTAGAAATTTCACTAAGGGCATATAGAAAATGAAGAAATATTTATTCAAGAAAATCTGCTAGAACTCCGCTAGAAGAGAAAGTCTGTGAAAGTTAACCCACAACCCACTCCCTTCTTTCCCCTGCCTCCCTTCTTCCCAGCACAACTTGACAGAAGCTCCATTTGGGCATCTAAGAAGATGGTACTTTCTCTCCTCTCAGCTCCCAACCAAGAATTACTGTATCTCACTGGGAAGCAGAGGCTACTCACATTTCTCATCCCTTTTAACTCCAAATTGAAGATACTAAATTCTTAGTTAGTGAAGCCAAGAAGCTGGGGACTCCTTTTTTTCATCTAGGTCCTACCCATAAGATTGAGGTACCACCCAAGATATGTCAGGGTAAGAATGCCATGACCACCCTCACTCAAATTTGCTCAAGGGAAGAGGTTCCGGTCAAACTGGACACCAGAGGATACCAGTCTACCTTGTGCCCAGAGTAGTGGTTCAGAGTTTGCCCAGGAGGAAAGATAGTCTGTGAAAGAGATCTCTGAAGCTCTCCTCAAAGGAACTAAGTGTGTTTGAAACTGAGTCTGGGAAAATTCAAGCCTAAGGGTTCTCTCAAAAACAGTAGCCCCAGTTAATTAAGAGCAGCAAATTAAGCCATTGGCCAGCTAGTGCCCTAGGGAGAACCAGGGAATGAGACAGCTAAGAAGAGCCCTCAGGGGGTCAGAACAAAACTCAAAGGCTAGCTCCAAAAGTAACCCCTGCTGAAATTTAATTGGATCAGACTGCTGAGCAATTTATACCCCAGGGCATTGTTGAAAACAATGATAGCACAATCACCTGGCAAATAGTGAGGTCAAACATTCAGGGACATAATACCAAATGAACTAGACAGCCAAAAAGAAAGATGGAGGAAAGACACAGTCAAAGAGACCCATGCTAAGACCAGCGTCATCCTAGGTGGCTGTACAAAGTTTCAAGGCTATGTCCTCTGAGGAATGATACCAAAGGCTTCACACTGCATTGGGGAAATAGACTTCACTAAAATAACCTAGCCAAATTACAAAGCAAATGAAAAATTAAGGAACAACAAAGCAAGCCCTAGAAAGAAGGGAATGGAGTCAGTACCCAGAGTTGTTAGATAAAGACAATATGTTATCTAAGATGTTCAGTTTTCAACCAAAAAAATTATGACACATGCAAAGAAACAGGAACACGTGACCCATATGCAAGAAAAAATAGCAGGCAACAGAAGCTGACTGTGAGATGTCAGCTTTAACAGACAAGGACTTCAAAATAGCTGCTACAAATATGTTCAAAGAACTAAAGGAAATGGTGCTTAAAGAAAAAAAGGTAAGTATGAGGGCAATGTTTCATCAGATAAAGAATATATAAATAAAAAGAGAGAAATTATTTAAAAGAGCCATGTGAAAATTCTGGAATTGAAAAGTATAATAAAATGAAAAATTTAATAGGAGAGCTCAACAGTAGATTTGAACTGGCAGAAGAAATAATCAGTGAACTTAAAGAGAGATTGATAGGGATATGCAACCTGTAAAACAGAGAAAAAATAGAATGAACAGAGACTTTGAGAAATGTGGCACACTTTAAGTTCACCAACTACATACAATGGGAATATCAGAGAGAGAGGAGAAAGAGAGAGGAGCAGCAAATATTTGAAAGAAATAATATCTAAAAACTACAGACTTATTGAAAAATGCATAGTTTTTCTTTTCTTAGCTGTTTCAAAAAGCAATATTTTAAAAAGAATATGCATAAGTTGTATTCTTAGACCTATAACATATACATTTCTATTGTACATTTCATATTACATTTCTATGTAATACATTTGACAAAAACATCACAAAGAAAGGGGATAGAACTGAGTTGTATTGCAGTGAAGAAAATGAGACCAGGTAAAATAAAATCACAAGAAAAGTGAAAGAGACTCACAAATTGTAAATATAAAAAATTCTATAAATATATACTTCCTCTCTATTCTTTTCTTGGATTCTTTAATAGGCATAAAATTATAATAATGTACTGTTGAATTTGGAATATATATAGATGTAGTATTAATAACATTAAAAACACATAAATGAGAAGTGACATTTCTATCTTCCTAGAAATAAGTTTGTATGTATCTAAAGTGTTATGTATACCATGTATTCTGGGGTGTTAAATTGTAAATGGTAAGTATTACAGCAACCACTAAGAAAATATTTTAAAAATACAGTAAAAATTGCTCTAGAAACTAAAATGTTACACTAGAAAATATTCACTTCACACAAAAGAAAGAAGTTAAGCAGGAGTACAGGAACAAACATAATATGAGACATATAAAAAACAAGAAGTACTAAGCAATACAGTTTGGATGTTTATCCTCTCCAAATCTCATGGTGAAATGTAATTTCCAATGTTGGAGACTAAGCCTTGTTGGAGGTGTTTGGGTCATGGAGGTGGATCCCTCATGAATGGCTAAGCACCATCTGCTTAGTGATGAGTGAGTTTTCAGTTAGTTTATATGAGATCTGGTTGTTTAAAAGAGCATGGCACCTCCCTCTTCTCTCTTGCCATGTGATGTACTGGCTCCCTTTTACCTTCTGCCATGATTGTAAGCTTCTTAAGGCCTCACCAAAAGCTGAACATATACCAGGGCCATGCTTCCTGTACAGCCTACAGAAATATGATCCAATTAAAACCTCTCTTCTTTATAAATTACCTAGTCTCAAGTATTCTTTTATGGCAACACAAAGGGACTGACACAGAAAATTGGCACTGAGGAGTGGGGCACTGCTATAAAGATACCTGAAAATGTGGAAGCATTTTTGGAACTTGGTAACGGGAACAGGTGGGAAAAATTGAGAGGGCTCAGAAGAAGACAGGAAAATGAGTTTGGAAAGTTTGGAAGTTCTTAGAGAACTGTTGAGTTGTTGTGACCAAAATACTGATAGAAATATGGACAGAGAAGCCCAGGCTGAGGAGGCCTCAGATGCAAATAAGAAAGTTATTGGGAAATGGAGCAAAGGTCACACTTGTTATGCCCTAGCAAAGAACTTGGCTGCATTGTGTCCATGCTCTAGGGATTTGTGAAAGTATGAACTTAAGAGTGATGATGTAGGGTATCTGACAAAAGAAATTTCTAAGGAGCAAAGTGTTCAAGTGGCAGCATGACTGCTTCTAACAGCCTACAGTTAGATGCAGGGGCAAAGGAATGACTTAAAGTTGAAACTCATATTTAAAAGGGAAGCAGAGCAGAAAAGTTTGGAAAATTTGCAGACTGACCCAGTGGTACAGAAGGAATCCAAGCAGGCTGTGGAAGAACCACCTGCTAAAGAGATTAGCATGACAAAAAGGAAGCCAAATGCTAATATCCAAGGAAAAAATGCCTTGAAGCAATTTTAGAAATCTTTGAGGAAGCTCCTCCCATCACAGGCCCAGAGGCCTAGGAGGAAAGAAAGGTTTCAGGGGCCAGGCACAGGGCACCACTGCCCTGCTCAGCCTTAGAACATTGCTCCCTACATCCCTGCCTTTCTGCCCCAGCCACATCAAAGGGCCCCAGGTACATCTCTGGTTGCTGCTTTGGAGAATGTAAGCTGCTGTAAGCCTTGGAAGCTTCCATGTTGTGTTAAGCCTGCAGGTGCACAGAATGCAACAGTGAAGGAGGGTTGCCATCTTCCACCTAGATTCCAGAGGATGTATGGGAAAGCCTGGATGCCCAGAGGCAGAAGGCCTTACCAGAAGCACCCAGAGAAACTCTACTTGGGAAGTGCTGAAGGGAAATGTAGGATTGAAGTCACCAGAGTCCCCACCAAGGAACTGTCTAATGGAACTGTGGGAAGGGGGTTGCTGTCCTCCAGACTCAAGAATGGTAGAGTCACTAGCATCTTGTAACCTCAGCATGGAAAAACTGTAGGCACTCAACTATAACCTGTGAGAGTAGCCATGGGGGCTGCACCCTGCAAAGCCACAGGAGTGGAGCTGCCAAAGGCCATAAGAGCCCACCCCTTGCAGCAGGACATAAAATCAAGGATTATGTTGGAATCTTAAGACTTAATGCCTGCCCTGCTGGGATTCAGACTTACATGAGGCCTATTACCCCCTTCTTTTGGCCAATTTCGCCTTTTTGGCATAGGAATATTTACCCAATGCCTGTATCTCCATTGTATCTTGGAAGTAAATAACTTGTTTTTGATTTTACAGGCTCATAGCTGGAAACAATTTGGCCTTGAGTCTCAGAAGAGACTTTGGACACTGGACTTCGAGTTGTTGCTGAAATGAGTTGAGACTTTTGGGGACTATTGAGAAGTGATGATTGCATTTTTCAATGTGAGAAGGATATGAGATTTTGGGGGATAGGGGCAGAATGATATAGTTTGGATGTTTATCCCTTCCAAATCTCATGTTGAAATGTAATTCCCAATGTTGGAGGTAGAGTGTTGTGGGAGGTGTTTTGGTTTGGGGGCAGATTCTTCATCAATGGCTTAGTGCCAACTCCTTGATGATGAGTGAGTTCGAGTTCTCACTCAGTTCATGTGAGATCTTTTTTTTTTTTTTTTTTCAAAGGATGAGCACCCCCCACCTTGTTCTCTCTCTTATCATGCAGTGTGCTGGCTCCCTCTTTGCCTTCTGCCATGATTGTAAGCTACCTGAGGCCTCACCTGAAGGGGAGCAGATGCCAGCACCATGCTTCCTATTTAGCCTGCAGAACTGTGAGCCAATTAAATCTCTCTTCTTAATAAATTACCGAGTCTCAGGTATTCCTTTATAATGACAGAAGAGCAGACTAATACATATGGCAGCTGTAATTCATCTATATTAAAAATAGTAGTAACATGCAGCTAGAGTAAACAGTCCAATCAAAAGTGAGAGTTTGCAATACTGGATAAAAAGCAATATCCTATTATGTGGTGTGAATAAGAGACACAGTGGAGTTTGAAGGATATAAATAGGTTGAAAGTAAAAGGATAAAAACAGATTAAAAATAAAAAACATGCAAAAAGCAAGAATTAGAAAGCTGGAGTGACTATACTAATATCAAGCAAAATAAACTTTAAAACAAAAAATGGAGGTCAACTCAAGATGGATTAAGGACTTAAAACTAAGACCTCGAACTATGAAAATTCTAGAAGATAACATTGGAAAAACCTTTCTAGACATTGGCTTAGGCAAAGACCTCATGACTAACAACCCAAAAGCAAATGCAATGGAAACAAAAATAAATAGGTGTGACTTAGTTAAACTAAAGTACTTCTGCACAGCAAAAGGAATAGTCAGCAGAATAAACAGACAACCCACAAAGTGGGAGAAAATCTTCACAATCTATACACCTGACAAAGACTAATATCCAGAATCTACAAGGAACTCGAACAAAATTAGCAAGAAAAAAACAAACAATCCCATTGAAAAGTGGGCTAAGGACATAAATAGTCAATTCTGAAAAGGAGATATACAAATGGCCAAGAAACATTTTAAAAAAATGCTCAACATCACTAATGATCAGGGAAATGCAAATCAAAACCACAATGTGATACCACCTTACTCCTGCAAGAATGGCCATAATCAAAAAATAAAAAAAAATAGATGTTGGCATAAATTTAGTGAAAAGGGAACACTTCTACACTGCTAGTGAGAATGTGAACTAGTACAACCACTATTGAAAACAGTGTGGAAAGTCCTTAAAGAACTAAAAGTAGAGCTACCATTTGATCCAGCAATCCCACTACTGGTTATCTACCCAGAGGAAAAGAAGTCATCATACAAAAATGATACTTGAACACGCATGTTTATAGCAGCACAATTCTCAGTTGCAAAAATACGAAACCAGCCCAAATGCCCATCAATCAATAAGTGGATAAAGAAATTGTGTTTTTTATATATATATATATTTATATATATATTTATATATATATTTATATATTTATATATATTTATATATTTATATATATTTATATATTTATATATATATTTATATATTTATATATATATTTATATATATTTATATATATATATATAAAAAAACACAATTGCACTCCAGCCTGGGTGACAGGGCAAGGCTTCGTATCAAAAAAAAAAAATAGACAAATCTATTGGGACAAGAAGTAGATTAGTATTTATATATATTTATATATATATATATAAAAAACACTACTCAGCCATAAAAAGACACAAATTAATGGCATTCACAGCAACCTGGATGGAACTGGAGACCATTTTTTGAAGTCAAGTAACTCAGAAATGGAAAACCAAACATCATATGTTCTCACTCATAAGTGGGAGCTAAGCTATGAGGATGCGAAGGCATGAGAACAATACAGTATTCTTTGGGGACTCAGGGGAAAGGGTGGGAACAGGTTGAGGGATAAGAGACTACAAACTGGGTTCAGTGTATACTGCTCAGGTAATGGGTGCACCAAAATCTCACAAATCACCACTAAAGAACTTACTTGTGTAACCAAATACCACCTGTTCCCCAAAACCTAGGGAAATTAAAAAAAATAAAAAAGCACAGTGAGTTACTTCACTCACTAGGAAGGCTGTAAGCCAAAAGACAGATAATAACAAGTTTTGGTGAAGAAGTAGGGAAATTGAAACCTTCCTATACCACTAGTAGGAATGTAAAATGGTGCAGCTGCTTTGGAAAACAGTTTGGCAGTCCCTCAAACAGTTACATATAGAGTTACCATATGATCCAGCAATTCTACTTCTGGGTTTATACCAAAGAATAATAAAATTGTATGTCCACACAAAACTTGTATGCAAATATTTATAACAGTATTATTCATAACAGTCAAAAAGTAGAAACAATGCAAAACTTCCTCAACTCATGAATGAATAAACAAAACCCACACAGTGCATTACTTAGCAATAAAAAGAAATACAATACTGATAGATAATATGATATGAATCACCTTGAAAATATGCTAAGTGAAAGAATCCAGACACAACAGGCCACCTATTGTATGATTCCATTTTTATGAGTAAACAAATTTGTGGAAAGAGAAAATAGCCAGGTGTGGTGGCTCATGCCTGTAATCATAGCACTTTGGGAGGCTGAGGCGGGGGACCACTAGGTCAGGATTTCAAGACCAGCCTGGCCAACATGGTGAAACCCCGTCTCTACTAAAAATAGAAAAATTAGCTGAGAGTGGTGGCAGGTGCCTGTAATCTCAGCTACTCAAGAGGCTGAGGCAGGAGAATTGTTTGAACCCAGGAGGTGGAGGTTGCAGTGAGCCAAAATCACTCCATTGCACTCCAGCCTGGGCGACAGGGCAAGGCTCTGTATCAAAAAAAAAAAAAAAAAAAAAAAAAAAAATAGACAAATCTACTGGGACAAGAAGTAGATTAGTAGTTGCCTAGGCCTAAGGAGGATGGTATGCTTGGGAAGTGATGACCAAGCAAAGTGGAGTTTCTTTTGAGGTAATAAAAATGTTCTAAAATTGATACAAATGTGACAATCTTCAGTGTATTGAGAATAACCAACTATCTAAATATCTAGGTACTTTTGTGTAATACTAATTTTAGGTTTTCAGCATGGATTAATAATGCAAATATCTTAAGCCTCAAATAAACATAATCTTATAATGAATAAATTGTATCTTATGAAACATTTTCTTAAAATTATAATATTTGGAGGGGGGAACCAACCGGAATATTTTAAAACTGATGTATTCACTGCTAAGAGCTAGTGGATTTAAGCTTCAGGCCTGGCTTTACTACTAATTTACTCTGTGGCCTTAAGAAATCTCTTTTCTTCATTGCTGTTTTGTTTTCTCACCTGAAAAATGAGTAGAATGGGCAATATATCTTCTCAGGTTTATCATAGCTCTTGGGTTCTGCGATTTCACAAATGGAGGCTTAGTCACTTAGTTTGGCAGAATAGAAAAACACTTGTACATTCTATTTGTTTAGCATATGGTGCAAATACATTCACCAGTTGATATTTTATTTTGGTCCTATCACTAGGATTTGACAGATGATTATTGTAAGAGTGTTTCCAATGTCAAAATGTGCCAATGTCAAAGTGTTTTTCATTGGCCTGGCATTTTGCATGCCATTTAAAAAATTAGGATGAAGATGGTGAATCAGCTCCTTTGGAATTAACATCCAGTTCAACTAAAAAGTAAGAGCCATGGTCTTGAATTAGATACTGGATTGACTCAGCAGCCCCTGGAGGAATTATGTGATGCTAAGGGTGGCAGCTGGGAACTAGGAATGCAGTTATTCATACCACACTAACCTTAAAATATATCTCGGAATTAGGTGCTGCAGAGAATTTTGGGAGAAAAACATACCAGCGACTTTTGGAGGTTGCTGGGTCTTTTTGCTTTTCTCTGTGTTTGTTTGCTTTTGATTTTTGCATTTTAAATATTGAGAAGAAATATGTGGGTCTTTAAGCAACAAAATAGTGACACGGGGGCTGAAAAGACATAGCCAGAATTGCAAAATCAAAACAGCTTTGATAATCAATTTAAGATGAAGGGTGAGGGAGAAAGTGTGTTTCTCAGGATTATAGATTGGAAAAACGTGTAGATTCCAAAACTGTCAATAGAAACAGGAAATTGGAAAGACAGAGCATATTTTTGGACATTTACCTTTAGTCATGTTGAAATAGGACATTTTGGCCATGTGCAGATGGCCACTAACAGGCACTTGGGCATCAAGTCTACAGTTCAGAGATGGTGGTTATGAATAAATAGCCGTGGCTGAAACCAGGGGATATGGAGTGAGGGGAGTGAGTGAGAAGCAACCAGGCTTTTGGACAGATTTGGGAAACATCACATTAAAGTGCCTGGTGGGGAAAACAGAAGATCAGGTTGGAGACAAAAAAGTAATGATCCCAAAGGCAGGAGAAGAATAAAAGAGAGACTAGTGTTTTTAAAGCCCTGGAGAAAATAGCTAATTTTCAGAAGCTGTGTGGGGGTGTGAGTTCAGTTCTACCAAGAGCTAAGTAATATAAGCAGTGAAAACATGTCAGTAGATTTGGTGACACTAATAAGAGAAATTTCAGCAAAATGGTAAGAAACATGAGCTAGAGAGTAGAGATAGTATACTTTTTAATTTTTTTTTTAATTTGGTTGTAAAAGAAGAAGGGACATAGTGGCAGTTTGACAGGGAGTGAAGGTCAAAAACAATATTATTTATTTTGTTTTTTGCTTTTTAAAGGGCAGTTGGAGAAACGTAAGTATTTACAGGATGGAGAACTATATGCAAGAATATAAGAGTGTAGTGGTGAATAGCACTTTCATTAACAGTGATGACCATTTGTTGTCTTTTATGACAGAGCAATTTTGAAGGAACATGATATTAAAGTAATTGAGAAACCAGCTGTCAGTTCCCAATAAAGTAAGGGCAGGAAATTACAGTAAGTTTCCAGGAATTAATCTGAATTTAAAAATTTGGTATGTGTCTCACTGAATTGTCCTGAAGAAGAAATGCTTTAAAGTGTTAAGTAATGTTTAAAAATTTTGCATGAACATGGGTGGATTGAAAACATCAGCAAGAACTTATGGGGCAGCAAGTGGGTACCAGGGGACTTCAGACTAATAAAACGTGGGCAAAGGAACACAGATGTTTGAAGAATGGCAAGCATTCTAATGAAACCGGGAAAAGGGCAGTGACTGAGAGTGAGGGCTAATCAGGAGGCAAAGTGTGGAAAGGGCAGATGTAGAGGGCTTTGAATTGGATACTTGGGTGCAAATATACCTACTGGATTAATTTTTATCTTTTGAATCCCTCTCTTGGTTGAGTTTTCATGAGGTAAACTGCTTGCTTCTGAGAATCACAGTTTCAACAGAAATATACACCAGTCCCTCAGTGTACGTTGGAGACTGGTTCCAGAGCAAAACCACCACCCCCGCAAGCCCCTCTCCCCGCCCTTGAGCACGCTAATATCTCCTGCATATTCAGGTCCCACAGTCGGCCTGGGAGGAACTTGCCCATACGAAAACTGCATCCCATGAATACTTTATTTTCCATCTGAGTTTGGTTGAAAGAAATTCACTCGTAAGTGGGTCTGTTCAATTCAAACCCATGTTGTTCAGGGGTCAACTGTGTGTGTGTGTGTGTGTGTGTGTGTCTGTGTGTGTGTCCACCAACATTACAGATGCTGTGGTGCTGCTGGGTGCCGTCTGGAATATGAAATGAAAGCAGTCTCTGGTCTATAAAGAAGTGTAATATTAAGTTTGCAAAGACAGAAATTTTGCTTCTGCTTTTAGCACTTTCTCATTTCCTAACAAACCACTAGAGTGAGCTTGTCTTATTTTTACAAAAGAAAGAAATCATACTCTGGAGTCTCTAAACTAAAAAAAACATACATCCTGGGGGTGTCACTAGTCAGATCCAACTTTAATTACTTCTATTTTAAAAATTTACCCTGAGAATCTAGGTGTTTTTCTTTTTTAAGCTATCACTTCTAACTAGTTTTCCTAAGATTTTGGAAGAACTGATTAAGACAGACAGGTTAATCCAAACAAATAATTTTGCTGAAGAGAAATAGAAAATTATGTAGTCAGTATCCTCGAAGTTTAAAGGTATTTTAATGAGAAACATTGTTTATTATTGTTTTTCTTGATTGACAGGCTTTCCTCTCAGGGGATAATTGCTATAATCACAGGAATTGTATAAAATTTGAAACTTGAAGCTATTCTGAGCTATTTTAATAATGTACTCTTTTGTCAAAATGAATTAAAAAATAGTTGAGAAATGGTATAAAAACCCAAGTTTTAAAAACACACTTCGATTTATTCATCTAATTGTATTTTTAGCGGCAAAAATGTCCAGATACATAAAACATTTCATTATATATTTGAAACTAAGGCTTACATCTCTTGCTATTTTGGGGACCCTGGGACATGCAGATTATTGACTGAACACTTCTTTTTTATTTCGGTGAAATGCATCATTTATTTTTTTTCAACTTTTATTTTAGGCTCAGTGGGCACATGTGAAGGTTTGTTACACGGGTAAATTGTGTCTCATTGAAATTTGGTGTGAGAATAATCCCATGACCCAGGTATTGAGCATAGTACCTGACAAGTAGTTTTCCAACTCTTGCCCCTTCCCACACTCCATCTCTAGCAGTCTCCAGTGTCTGTTGTTCTCATCTTTATGTCCATGTGTACCCAATGTTTAGCTCCCACTTCTAAGTGAGAACATGTGGTAGTTAGCTCAGGGCAAAGGCCTCCAGCTATATCTGTATCTGCAAAGAACATGATTTTATTCCTTTTATAGCTGTGTAGTATTCCGTGGTGTATATACACCACATTTTCTTTACCCAGTCCACCATAGATGGGAATCTGGGTTAATTCCAGATCTTTGATATTGTGAATAGTGCTGTGATGAAGAGATGAGTACATGTGTCTTTTTGTCAGAATGATCTATATTCCTTTGTGTATATACCCAGTAATGGGATTGCTGGATTAAATAGCAGTTCTGTTTTAATTTATTTGAGAAATCTCTAAACTGCTTTCCACAGTGGCTGAACTAATTTGCATTCCCACCAGCAGTGTATAAGTTTTCCCTTTTTTTCTGCAACGTTGCCAACATATTTTTTTTTTAATCTTAACAAATGGCCATTCTGACTAGTGTGATATGGTATCTTATTGTGGTCTTGATTTGCATTTCTCTGATAATTACTGATGTTGAGCATTTTTTCATATATTTGTTGGCCACATATATGTCTTCTTTTAAGAAGTGTCTGTTCCACATGCACACATATGTTTATTGTGGCACTATTCACAATAGCAAAGACTTGGAACCAACCCAAATGTCCAACAATGATTGACTGGATTAAGAAAATGTGGCACATATACACCATGGAATACTATGAAGCCATAAAAAATGATGAGTTCATGTCCTCAGTAGGGACATGGATGAAGCTAGAAACCGTCATTCTCAGCAAACTATCACAAGGACAAAAAACCAAACACTGCATGTTCTCACTCATAGGTGGGAATTGAACAATGAGAACACATGGACACAGGAAGGGGAACATCACACACCAGGGCCTGTTGTGGGGTGGGGGGAGGGGGGAGGGATAGCATTAGGAGATATACCTAATGCTAAATGACGTGTTAATGGGTGCAGCACACCAACATGGCACATGTATACATGTGTAACTAACCTGCACATTGTGCACATGTACCCTAAACCTTAAAGTATAAAAAAAAAAAAAAAAAGAAATGTCTGTTCATGGCCTTTGCCCATTTTTTAATGGGGTTGTTTTTTGCTTGTTGATTTTTTAACAGGGTGGTTTTTTGCTTGTTTACTTTTTAATGTCGTCATTTTTTTTTGCTTTTTGATTTCTTTAAGTTCCTTATAGATTCTGAATATTAGATCTTTGTTGGATGTATTGTTTGTGAATATTCTCTCCCATTCTGTAGGTTGTCTGTTTACTTTGTTTATAGTCTCTTTTTCTGTGCAGAAGCCCTTTAGTTTAACCAGGTCCCACTTGTCAATTTTTGTTTTTGTTGCAATTGCTTTTGGGGGCTTAGACAAAAATTCTTTGCCAAGGATGATGTCCAGAATGATATTTCCTAGGTTTTCTTCTAGGATGTTTATATTTTTAGGTCATATATTTAAATATTTAATCCATCTTGAGTTAATTTGTATATATGGTAAAACATAGGGGTCTAGTTTCTTTCTTCTGCGTATGGCTAGTCAGTTACCCTGCATCATTTATTGAACAGGAAGTCCTTTCCTCATTGTTTGTTGTTTTTGTTGAAGACCAGATGGTGCTAGATGTGCAGCTTTATTCCTGGGTTCTCTATTCTGTTCCATTGGTCTGTGTCTGTCTTTATACCAGTACCATCCTGTTTTGGCTACTGTGGCCTTGTAGTATAGTTTGGAGTTGGGTAATATGATGCCTCTAGCTTTGTTATTTTTGCTTAGAATTTATCTGGCTATTCAGCCTCTTTTTTGGTTCCATATTAATTTTATAATAGTTTTTTTCTAATTGTGTGAAAAATGACATTGATAATTTGATAAGAGTAACACTGAATCTATAGACTGCTTTGGGCAGTACGGCCATTTGAATGATATTGATTCTTCTAATCCATGAGCATAGGATGATTTTCCCATTTGTTTGTGTCATCTATAATTTATTTCAGCAGTATTACGTAGTTCTCTTTGTAGAGATCTTTCACCTCTTTGGTTAGATGTAATCCTAAAATGTGTGTGTGTTTGTGTGTGTGTGTTGTGTTATTTGGCTCTCATCTTGAGTGTTATTGGTGTATAGAAATGCTACTGATTTTTTATACATTGATTTTGTATCCTGAAACTTTATTAAAGTTGTTTATCAGCTCTAGGAGCCTTTTTGTGGAGTCTTTAGAATTTTCTAAGTATAGAATCATATCATCAGTGAAGAAAAATAGTTTGACTTCTTTTTTTACTATCTGGATGCCTTTTATTTCTTTCTCTTGCCTGATTGCTTTGGCTAGGACATCCAGTACCATGTTGAATGGGAGTGGTGAGATTGGACATCCTTGTCTTGTTTGTCTTGTTCCAGTTCTTAAGGGGAACGCTTCCAGCTTTTGTTCTTTTAGTATAATGTTGACTGTGGGTTTGTCAGAGATGGCTTTTATTATTTTGAGGTATGTTCCTTTGATGCCTGTTTGTTGAGGGTTTTTATCAGGAAGGGATGTCGTATTTTATGAAAAGCTTTTTCTGCATCTATTGAGATGATAGTATGGTTTTCTTTTTAATTCTGTTTATGTGGTGAATCACATTAATTGATTTGTATATGTTCAACCAGCCCTGCATCTGAAAATTAAAGCCTACTTGATAGTAGTGAATCAATTTTTTGGTGTGCTGTTGGATTCAGTTTGCTAATATTTTGTTGGGGTTTTTTTTGCATCTATGTTTATCAGCGATGTTGGCATGCAGTTTGTTGTTGTTGTTGTTGTGTGCTTGCCAGATTTTGGTATCACAGTGATGCTGGCTACATAGAAAGAGTTAGGAAGGAGTCCCTACTCCTTTATTTTTTGGAGTAGTTTCAGCAGGATTTTGGCACCAGCTCTTCATTGTACCTCTGAGAGAATGGCCCAGCACTTTTTATAAGAGTGACCCAGAGCTCAGCCCAAGTTGCTTTTTCTATCTGCATGCTCTCCCTGGTTGGCTGATCTTTACTTTCTGATGGTCACTCTGAAGACCCTCAAATGTCTATCTCTTGCCCCGATATTGCCAATAACTCCAACTTAACACTCAACTGTTTTCTTGACTTCTCCATTTGAATGACTAAAGGACATCCAGCATCATCCCCACTTCTTAGCTCCAGCCCATTCTTCCCCTCCTTAGTCTTCCCCTTCCATACACTAGAAGCATCCATACACCTAGGAACTCAAGCCATAATCATTGTAGTTATTCCTGATTTCTCTCTTTTCTTCACGTAATTCATTAACATATGCTGTTTAACATATATGTACAATTTTGTAGCCTACTTTTTATATACAGTTACATTATTGGCCTTAATTTCCGTGTGCTTAAATATTTCTTGCAAATCTAGTTTATGAACGATGCATGTAGATGTCCAAAGTTTATTTCACCATTCCCATACTGCTGGGCATGTAAATTCTCTCTTAAGTCTTGCCATCACCTGCTGTTAAGTATATTGAATACTTATCTGATGCTCACTGTGTGTAGGCTCTCTTCTAGCATTTTACCAGTGATAACATACTTAATCCTTGAATCTATGAGGTAAATACAATTATTATCCCTATTTTGCAGATAAGGAACCTGAGGCAGAGAAAGACTAAACTCACTTAATATTACATAGCAGGAAAGGGGAGCCTATGGGGTTCAAACCAGTGGTCTGACTCCAGTCTAAAGTGAACCATTCTGTTTGCTGAGACATACCATCTTGTACCATAACCATATTTTATACCAGTCTGCATGCAACTCTGGTCATTTCTTTAAAATATGTCTCTAGAAGTGGATCAGTAGTCATACATTTAAAATGCTTTGTGTGAAACATATTACAAAATTATCCTCCAGAAAGGTTATACAACTTTATCAATTTATACTCCCCCTGTCAGTTGCTGAGTGTCCTCTGTACTGTGCTTACATTAACATTGGGTGTAATAATTTCAAAACTCTTGAGCAATTTACTCAAAATAAATGGTATAATAGTTATAGTTGCATCTCTTTGATTACCAGAGAAGCTTATTTTTCTCATGTGTATGCTAACAATTGTATCTTTCCATATGCCTTTTGCAAACTTTGCTACTGGAATTTTCATTTTTTCATATTGTAGTACAGAAACTCATTATGTATTGAGATTAATACTTGAGTTTGTCAAATACATTGCTTACCTTTTTTTTAAACACAATTGTCATTTGGTTTTTAAATTATGTTTATGTCATTTACTGAAGTATAGACATTTTAAAATTTGTTTCTGCAGCTGCATGATACTTAAATAGTCATAGAGACAATCACCTATATTTCACTATAAATTACTTTTCATCCTATTAATTATTGGGAGTCTCACTCTACTTACTTAATACTTAGATATATATTGTAATTCTTTGAGCAAGTAAAACAAAGTCAATGATCTTAATTTCACTATGTAGAATTCTACCTACAACCATAAGATCTAATTCGGAGTCCATTTTAAATAAAAATAAATTTGTAAAAACTTTTTCTTTAATAGTTTCAGGATCCAAGATGTTGATAAATGTATGGAGTAAGTCTAAAGCCTGCACTCCATACAGTATTTACTGAATATACTCTAAATTAATGCTGCATTGTTTGGCAATCCACTTCAAGTTTAGCCTTCAAGTTGTTTACTAAAAGTTCCTCAAATTTTGTTTGTTTGTTTGTTTTGAAACAGGGTCTCACTCTGTCACCCCGGTTGGAGTGCAATGGTGTGATCATAGCTCACTGCTGCCTCGAACTCCTGGGCTCCAATGATCTCTCACCCCAACCTCCCAAATAGCTGGGACTGCAGGTACTTGCCACCACATCCAACTAATTTTTAAAATATTTTGTAGAGATGGGGCACTCGTTTCTTTTGCCCAGGCTGGCCTCGAACTCCTGGGCTCAGGAGATCCTTCCACCTCGGCCTCCCAAAGTGCTACAAGTACAGGTGTGAGCCACCGCACCAGGCCCCACTCTTCAGTTTCATGTTTCACTTTTCTTGGTTTCTGTTTCTTCCACACAACCTTCACGGATGTTGAGTCACCTGGCTGCTGTGATGAGTGACTCTTTTCTCCACCGGTGTTCTGTGTCATGCTTTTTCCCCAACCCCCCAGAGAAACCTAGTTCATTGTCTTCAAGAGGCTTGATAAAGTTTAGTAGAAATTTCATTTGACTGAAAGTCAGAAAATTTCCTCTGGGCCTGCTGGATTTGCTGAGGTGCCTCAGGAACTGCTGCAAAGGGGAAGCCACACAGATGGACTTGGGGTTTCCCACTCTGCCTCACTCAGCTGCCTTGCTTTATCTGTTTTCTCTAGAGCTGGATTAAGAAGCAAGCCTCCCAAGCAGGTCCCTTCTGCACCCACCTGAGGGGGATGGACATGAAAATTCTTGAAAATATGTTAAAATGGAAGAAACAGAACTTATCCAAGGGTCTCTCTCAGAGTGTGGTACTGGCTGAAGTTGGCAGAAATAAGCCCTCCATGGTGGGGGCTGGGAGCTGCCTCTCACTCTGCCCTCCACAGCCTGCTGCTTGCTGAGGTAACTCTTGATGCTTAAACTGATTCCCAAAGTGAGTGGGTCCAGCCGAATATAGGACCTTTATTTTGCTCAGAGGCTGGATGACTTCTGCCATTAGCATTTGATAGGTTCTTACTTTTCTACAGGCAGCATTAACTCCTCCTTAAAAACTGTTAAATAAGTATTTAAAGAATTAATTCAGTACCCACTGTACAATGGGTACTGAACTAAGATTCCTGCAGGTCTGGGTTCAGTCCTGGTTTTATGTATTTACATTCTACACTGAAGTGTGTAGAAATTAAGGGGCATCATGTCTGCAATCCATTCTCTGGTGTTTCCATTAAAAAAATTATATATGTACATTTTCACAGAAACACATGTACATGCAGAGAAAAGGATAAAGCAAACGTGGAAAAATGTTAAAATTTGAGGAGTCTGGGGATCCTTTGCACTCATTGCAATTTTTCAGTAGTCTAAAATTAAAGAAGTAATAATTTTGAAACTTGATTTTTAAAGAAAAAAACACTAAAGGCTTCTTGAAAACTTTGTAACTATCTGCACTAGATAATTTAAAATGTCCTTTCATAGTTCTATAATTATTATATAATATATTATATAATGATTATATATTGTTATATCATTATATTATATATTATATAATGATTATATATTATATGTTATATCATATTATATATTATATATTATATAATATATCATTATATTATATATAATATATCATTATATATATCATTATATTATATAATATATCATTATATTATATATCATTATATTATATATAATATATCATTATATTATATATAATATATCATTATATTATATATCATTATATTATATTATATTATATTATATATCATTATATTATATTATATATCATTATATATTATATATAATATATCATTATATTATATATAATATATCATTATATTATATATATCATTATATTATATATAATATATCATTATATTATATATATCATTATATTATATATAATATATCATTATATTATATATAATATATCATTATGTTATATTATATATAATATATCATTCAAATTATTCAAATTATAATATATTGTAATATTGCTTTGATCACGTGAGTCTAGATTCTTCCATAGAACAACTTATCAACTGTGGTGTTTGTCAAATAGGGCTTAGGTATATTTGGAGAAATAATATAAAATACGAATTATATGAGATGTCATTTGTCATTGTTTCCACTGGATTGCATTAGCACAGAAGACTCACAGAGCAGCTATAAAACATCTCAGTTTTGCAATATCACGTGAGGAATGTTGAAGGCTGCTTGAGAGCTTTATCTGCTTGTTTACAAATTTAAGGCAGATACAACACATTTTTAAATACAGTGATTCATCAATTAAAGTGCACGCTAGAAAAAAGGTATAATTTGTTTGGAGGATGATAGCTGGTAGTCTTCAAATAACCAATACGAAAACAGCCTGACAGTAACTATGAATAGAAATAATGTGAATGGTCAAGGTAATGTTAATGAAGGATTAAACCAAAAGATGTTTTCTGAAAAGTCAAAAATTAAATTCTAGTAAACATGAAAAAGCAGTAGAAGATTTTTAAAGAACTAATTTTGCTTTCTTTCTTTTCTTTTCTTTCTTTCTTTTTCTTTTTTTTGAAACAGGGTCACACTCTGTTACTCAGACTGGAGTGCGGTAGTGGGATCATAGCTAACTGCAGCCTTGAACTCCTGAACTCAAGCAATTCTTCTGCCTCAGCCTCCTGAACAGCTGGGACTACAGACGTGCACCACTATGCCCAGCTAAGTTTTAAATTGTATGTAGAGATGGGATCTCACTATGTTACCAAAGCTGCTCTTGAACTCTTGCCTTAAGAAATTCTCCTGCCTCAGCCTCCCAAAGTGCTGTGATTATTGGCGTGAGCCACAATGCCTGGCCTAATTTAACTTTTAATTAAAAAAAAAAAAAGTCAAGAGTACTTACAAGTTCAGTTCCTACCACTTATGTGAAGGACCTCTATCAAGATAATGTCTCAGCTGTTGGGTTTTGGAGATTGGCTTCCAATTCCATGATCCTACCCCTCATTTCTTTTCTTTTAAATAATGAGGTTTAAAAAATGCCATGAAGGTTAGTATATGAGTATATTTTTTCAGAATAGCAAATTAGAAAAAGAAATAAAATTATATTGGTTGATAGGAGACTTTAATTAGAAACACATAAGCACAGTTTTCATATTTGATGCTGATATGGTTTGTCTGTGTCCCCAGCCAAATCTCATTTTGAATTGTAGCTCCCATAATTCCCATGTGTTGTGAGAGGGACCCAGTGGGAGATAATTGAATCATGGGGGTGGTTTCCCCCATACCGTTCCGGTGGTGGTGACTAAGTCTCACGAGATCTGATGTATTTATAAGGGATTTTCCCTTTTGCTTGGTTCTCATTTTCTCTTGCCTGCCACCATATGAGTTGTGCCTTTTGCCTTCCACCATGATTGTGAGGCCTCCCCAGCCACATGGAACTGTGAGTTCATTAAACCTCTTTTTCTTTATAAATTACCAAGTCTTGGGTATTTCTTTATCAGCAGCATGTAAACAGACTAATACACATAGCTTTTGAAAAACTATTGAAGATGTCTTCAGGGGGCTTCTGAGCCAGACTTCCTGGATAGTGGTTCCTGTTCTGCATGCCTATCATATTTCTAGCTTCTCCAAACTGCTCTTCACTAAGACTTCTTATATTAACTGTGAAATGAGTGTAGTTTCCCACTGAAGAAATGACTATAACTCATCATTTGATACTTGAGAACAAACAGGGGTACTGAAATATGCACACAACACTCTGAATATTTTCCAAGTCTGAGATTGCCCCTCAATAAAAATATTATGTGGACATCTTGAATTCAGGAAACTTTGCTACCTCTGACATACTGAGATCAAAGAAACCACACATCTAAACACTAGAAGTTCATTACAGTGAATACCAAACCAATCACAACTGGATATGAAAATGTTGGCTACTAATTTTGGTCAGGTTGAAATAAGTTAAAGAAGCAAGAATAACCTGGAGTTGGGTCCCCCCAGAGTTATGAACCGGTTACAAAGCAATAATAACTGAATTACTACAGGTTCCTCAGATTATCTTGTGATTATATGTAAAGACATTTAAGTTTGGGATGATTTTATAAAACTGTTCTTAAAATTAAACTTTAATAAGAATATTATTTTAAAATATAATCTATTTTCCGTCTTTAAATTATACTTTCGTTTGCATGCTGGTGTTGAGAACTGGTTTTGAAAAGGAATTAAGTCCTTATTCCTTGACGATTTTGGTCACTGCTTCTGTGTAGCTGTTTTGCTCATGAATTCCTTGTCCTAGTCCATCACCTCTGTGGTTTACTTCTATTTCTTCTGTAGGTAATAATTTCCCTCAGGAATGTGCAACTCTGGACATCGAAGTTTCTTCTACCCATCCTAGAAATATGTGCCAAGTCAGAAAGACAGGGGATTTGGAAATTAAGAAAAGCAACTACAGGACACTTTTGAGAGATTACGGTTAGTTTTTCATAGGGACCCTGAAATTTCCTTTAGGCTTAGAGTCCTGGATACTTTTTAAAAATGCTTTAAGTTTTAAATTGACAAATAAAATTGAATATACTTATTGTGTACAACAAGCTATTTTGAAATACACAGTGTATACATTCTGGAATGGCTAAATTGAACTAATGAACATATGAATTAACTCACATAGTTATCTTTTTTTTTTTGGCTGAGAACACTTAAAATCCATTCTTTTGGCATTTTTCAAGAATACAACGTATTGCTTCTAGTTATAGTCACCATGTTCTACCATAGACCTCTTAAACTTATCCCTTCAATCTAAATTAAATTTTGTATCCTTTGACTAACATCTTCTCAACCTTCCCTGAATCCATTATCTCAGCCCCTGGTAACCACCATTCTACTCTCTACTTTTATGAGTTCAACTTTTTAAATTCAATTTTTCATTTTTGTGGAAGTTTCAATTATTACAAACTATTGGGAGCAAATGATTCTTCCAATATGCCTGTTACTTGTGTATAGGTTTTTCCCATTTTGGAAGGAATAGGGAGAATCATAAAGGCAGGATAAACCAGCTGAACCACACTAATACCATCTGACACTATAAAGGGACTAAAAATTTAAAGTTAGCATTCTAATTGTAGCTCTGAAATCCAGACCCCCAACATTTACTCTTTGCCCTTCACTACACAATTTTTAGTGCCTCAACTTTAGTGAGTTATCCTGAGAGACTTTTTATGAGGAGCTGTTCAAATGACAACTTTGACCAAAGCGTGTCTGCTGATAGCTTTTCCTCTCCATTTTACAATTTATGGCTGTGTAACTAGAGATCTGTAGCCACAAATGCCTGAATTTTCCAACTCATCTCAGAACTGAATTTGCAAAGAAGATATCACTTAAATTTTTGCCACTTACTTCTTTGTGTTTTCCCCAAAGAATCCTAGCCAGCAACTAATTTTCTGGACAAGAGATCAAAAGTACTAAAAGTAGCAGAATCATAAACTTTTGCCTAAACGAAGGGATTGACTTCAGTCTATTGAATGGACTGCATTTCTTGTGCAGTGTGAAATGTTTAACATCCTCTGTCTGCCAGTTCTAGTTCTTTAGTTCTGCTCATCATATATAAAAAGCCTCCTTATCCCATATTCAGCTTCCTTTTTTGTTTCTTTTAACAGAAATGCTGGCATGCAACTTACCTCCAGGAATAGCTCAGAGCTGATGCTCTCAATTTAGTCATGCGAATTATATTACATTTTTCTCCTCTTTGGAAACACTCTCCCCCAATCTCTGTAATCATGACCCCATTAGAGCTAGGTGATTTCAATCAAAATGAAACATATAGTTTTCTCTAACATATAGGAAGGAACATATTCTACAATAATATCTAATCACATTCCAAGCTAAAAGAATTATATTGTTTATCTGGAAGAATATCTTTTCCCTTGGAAAAGAAAGTTTTGTATGTAAGGCTCAGCTTCAATATATTAAAATGTATGCCTGTTTATTTTTTTAGGTTGAAAAGTTTTTTTCAAGGTTTTCAAATAATGACTGTAACATATAAGAATGATGGAACATTTGTAGACACTTTTCATATTAGAAAATATCTACTAGCAGGTGATATAAAATATACTGAAAAGAATACAAGAAAATTGTTGAATGGCTTTTTACTTCTCATCATACAATTCTATTTCTGAGTCTTTTTCCCAGTCATTTTTGAAAATATAAACATTTTTTCTATTAGATAACTTACCTGTTAAAATGAGCAAAATGGGGATACAAACATTAGCTCTGCATGCTATTTTGTTAACAGTCCATATAAACCAGCTATGTATTTTCAAAGGAATATTTTCTCAACTTGGTATTTAATGAATTATGAAACTTTTGGCCCTAAATATGGGTACATGTGCCCGCTTCCCTGCTTTATCAGACAACATCCCAAGAATTCTGTGTACTTACAGAAGCACAGTTTTCAGACTTGTCTTCTACAAAACCAATTTGGCAGGGCATCCTCTGATTCTGCAACCAGTAGTCTGTTGACTCCAGCAGGCTATTGCTGCGAAGAACCTGGGGGAACCCAGAAAAACTCAGTTCTTATTCGGCAATGCTTTCTATCTAAACAGCAGCTCTTTTTTTTTTTTTCTTATAAAAAAATCCTGTAGGTGTTTTCTTTTCCTCAGAACTTCTGGGTGTTAGAAAAAAACTTGCAGGATGATAGCACCTCTAAAATGTATAAAATATCCAACCTAGAATTAGCTTGAGAGAAATACATT
The DNA here is from genome assembly GCF_028885625.2 of Pongo pygmaeus. Classification (NCBI taxonomy): domain Eukaryota; kingdom Metazoa; phylum Chordata; class Mammalia; order Primates; family Hominidae; genus Pongo; species Pongo pygmaeus. The sequence continues at coordinate 128,706,958 of NC_072384.2, forward strand.
AATGTTAACACAGATGTTCTCTCATCAAATCCAACACCTGGAAATGTCAATTGTGTAGCTTTTGCATAATTTGCAATCAAATGATTGTTTTGGGGGTATGGCTCTGTGGGCAATGGGGATCAAATTTCATTTAGTGCTAGTGTTCTTTCACACTCCATAAGTATTTTCAATTAACAAAATATGGGGTTTTTCATTGACGGAATATTGATTCTTCACTTCTTTGGTTCTGCTAACATAGCTTTGAACTAGTGTACAATTTTTCTAGAATGCCTAAGGTACTATGTTAAGTTTAAAAGTTGTTAGAAATAACTTATAAACAAATTGCATTAAATACCATTTGCCATTTAGAAATAGCATGGTATGGCAAAAATAATTGGAATACATGAATTAACAAAACCAAATATGACTTACAAATATCTTATTTCTGGGCTTGGATTCTTAAAGCAAGGAAGAACAAGCATATTTTGGAGCTGAGATATTTTGAAGATGAAATATTATCAATAACTGCTAATGTCTTTAAATTATCCAAATATTAGCTGGGCGCGGTGGCTCACACCTGTAATCCTAGCACTTTGGGAGGCCGAGGTGGGTGGATCACCTGAGGTCAGGAGTTCGAGACCAGCCTGACTAACATGGTGGGACCTCGTTTCTACTAAACATACAAAAAGTTGGCCAGGCGTGGTGGCGCGCCCCTGTAATCCCAGCTACTGAGACAGGAGAATCACTTGAACCCAGGAAGCGGAGGTTGCAGTGAGCTGAGATCACACCATTGCACTCCAGCTTGGGCAACAAGAGTGAAACTCTGTCTCAAAAAAAAAAAAAAAAAAGCCAAATATTGTATAACATTTTCTTCATCTTTTTAAAGATTCCCAGTGCTTTTCTGGTACCCTCTATTTTATTAGGGTATATGTCTGCTAATACTTGACTACTACTTTCACTTAAGCAACATAACAGATTTAATCAGTTTGGTTAATGCCACTAAAATAGGATAGTACTTCAATTACATTTCATTCGTACAACAAAAGATTGTCTTCTCTTTTTCTGTAAAGATAGAAATACATTACTTTTAGTCTCTGAATACAGTTAACTAAATCTAATTCTGACACATTTTAGATAAGTAATATTACTCATCTAAAAATAATGAAAATGTATTAATGATAAATGTTATCATTTATAATAATATAAAATATAATCGTATATCAAAATATCATTTATTGTATTAGTGATAAATTTTCATTAATAAATTTTCATCATTCTTTCCCAGAACAGTACAAAGAGACCCTTTGTGGATGAGCAAGTAATTGAATGATAAACTTGGATTATTACTGTAGACTGACGTTGGCTAGGGAACTTCTCAGTTCTCTTAAATATTTTACCTAAACTGGTTCTTAAAGCGTGGGCTAGGACCTCTTAGGGTCCCTGAAATCTTTCAGAGAGTGCAGCAATCAGACTACTTTGATAATGATACTAAGATGTTATTTGTTCTTTTTGCTCTTGTTGTCTCATGTATATTCTGTGGAGTTTTCCAGAGGCTACATGATGTGTGACAGCACAACAGACTGAATGCAGAGGCAGCTAGGACAGCTCAGCTGTCTTGTATCAAGTCAGACATTAAGGAGATTTGCAAACATGTGAATTGAAATCACTCTTCTCGCTAAAGGGTTTTGTTTTGTTTTGGAAAACAAATATTTTTCTTAAAAATATGTTATATAGGATAATGTGTTTATTATTATTTTAAAATTATTTTGTCAAATAATAAATTCTTATTTATTTAATTTAAATTCTGTTTTATCATTTTAAAATAAAATAAATAAAACATTTTCTTAGCTTTAATTTGTAATATGGAAATTAGCAATAAGTATAATCTATATAAACAAGAGTTTCTTGAGGTCCCTAATATTTTTCTTATAGTGCAAAAGAATTTTGAGTGCAAAAGAATTTTCAGTTAAAAACATTGAAAACCATTGACCTAGATGAATTTTATTTAAAGCAGAAAAAGGCTCTAAATCCACTTCACTTTATGCCATTCACATGCCTTTCCCTTGTACTTCCAGCACAGAATAGAGTTTAACAGCATCAACATTAGTGGTCTAACTGGGTTGAAATCCCAACTTGGTCATTAGTAGCAGGATGACCTCAAACAGATGACTTAAACCCTCAATTTCAGTTTGCACATCTGTGAATGCAGATACTACTCATCTGGTGGGATCACTGAGGGTATTCAGTGAGATGATATATGTGAAACACTGTGCCATGGAGATGGTAAGCTATTCTCTCAGAACTTGGGTTTTACTGTTACTATTTGAAGGTAGCTGAAAAGGATAATAGAACATTGGATGCCTTCTGTCTGAAATGACAGGACTGAAAATATTTCAGATGTGTGATGGCAAATTTTCTTTAGCAAATATTCTGGTCTAAGGTGTAATTTTAGTTATGCATTTTGTAGTATTAATAGTTACAGCTACTATTTTTGCATGCTTAGAATATGTTGAAGTTGTGCTAAAATTTTCCTATATATATATTTTCACTTTTTCATTTAATCTTTTTTGCAATGCTGTATGGTAGGAATTATTTTAAAGATACAAATCTTTACAGAAATTTTCAGGTTGAAAATGAAGACCTTGAGTCTCAGAGAGATATGAATTTCTGCCCCAAATTGTTCAGAGCCTGACTTTGGATGTGAAATTACTGAAGAGGGCTGTCTTATATATCCATACAAATGGGTATGATTTGGGGTAGGTTTCCAAAAACTTATCTGCACCTATTTTTTTTTTGTAAATAAAACTACATTTTCTTATGGACTTCCATTTTAAAGTTAGTTTTCCATTAATGAAATTCTGAGGTGACAATTTTCTTGAAAGAGAGGAAACTTTTTGTGATGTAAATTATAAAATGTAATTAATCTACTTGGCAAGTATTATCAGTATTTTAATTTCTCAAAGGAAAAGATGCTTTTACACCTACTTCAGTTATCTTTACGCCAACTGATGTTATCATGCTTCTGCTCCTTGCCTTTCTGTGATCCCTAGATTTTGGAACACCCATCAATAAAACAAAGCACTCGTTAACTCTGCGTTATAAGAACATTAAAGATTTAAGATGCAGGCATCATCACTTCTTGGCCTTTTGGCTAAGATCAAGTGTAAAATAAAGGCATCAAATGAATATACTAGTTAATAATGTGTTACAATGCAGTTTAACAAACATTCTGACTAAGAATCACTTCTTAGTCATTCTAGAACTCACTACTCAAAATTATATCCTGCACCTTGTCTACATTCTAAGATATTTAGGACACGTAATACCATGGTTACAACAAAATATTTCAACAGAGAAAAGCAACTGTCACTTATCGGTATCAGCCTTAGGAAGGTGACAGAGTTCAAAACACAATTCACTTGGTGCTTTCAGAAAGTTGGTGTGCTGGGTGGGTACATTTTCCTGGTGAAGCACAGACAGGCAGAGGGGGACTTGCCAAAAGTCATCAGTCTGAAACCTCGCACTGCGAAGATTCCAGAGCTATGAAAGGGGCTGTCTGAAGATGAGGCTAGTTGGGAGAAGAGCTGGCTACCTGTGGGATTTCACCTGCACTTACTTCTCTAACAGAGAAATGTGCACAGACAGATTAATCTGCCGAGTCCTCAGCAGATATTTTAAAGATATTAATTTTTTTGAACCTATTTTAAAAATAAATAACTAAAAATATGCAAAGATCTTACTCTGTCCTATCCTAGAAGTGAGGAAAATGTGAAGTGCTTTAGAGACCTGCTCATTCAATGAAAAATTCTAGAAAGATTTCTCATTTGACTCTTTCATTTCCCTGGGATTCTGTGCATCTTTCCTAAAGCACATCTTTGCTTTAGAAGAAACAGAAACAGCGGAATAAGGAACTGGAATTTAAAATAAAACCTAAATCTTGCCGTGCTTAAGAAGAAATGTTTGGACGAGAGCTTCTTTGTTTGGTGAGAATATTCATTCGCCACATACATGCAAATTTAAAATTTTAATTTTATCATCATTAAAAATTAGTTCATCTGATTATATCAGTAATTAAAATAAGATATATTTTTCCATAAATTTCATTAACATTTAGATGATTCATTATTAAATATTTATATTCTTTAATTATTGACCAAATAATAGGACATTTATTGAGAATTCTCTGGGCTAACACCCTAACCTACACTATTATCTGAATTAAATTTCTAGACTTGCGAGGTAAATTCTCAAGGCTAACATTGATAAGGTTCTTAAAACAGTGCCTGGTGCATCCTAAGTGCCCAATAGGCATTAGCTATCATCACAGTTACTATTTCCTTTGCCCAGGCTTAGAGGGATCAATAATTTATCTAGTTTTTGCAGAACTAGAATTTCAGTCAGGCTCCCAGACATTAGAGCCTCCACTAAGGCAGTGTTCCATTGAAATTATATAGCTTCTCATTTTCAGGTTCTACCAAATCCCAGTCTATGCATTTACCCATCTCTCTCTCTCTCTCTCTCTCTCTCTCTCTCTCTCTCTCTCTCTGAGCTCAGATGTGTTCAGGAGATTTGAATTCCAGTCCCCACTTCTTGTTAACTGTGTAGTTAAGTCCACTAGCTCCCGGCCTCCCTTTGCCTTTGGTAAACAATTAAAGCAAATGATCTGAAGGCCACTTCTATGCCAAATATCACGTAAGTCTCCTCCTCCCTTCCTCTTTTGCTCCTCCTCCCTCTCCCTTTCTCAAATAGTATGCATTGAGAGCCAAATAAGCAAAAGAGAATAAAAATGCAGACTCCAGTAAACCACTTAGCATCATATGTAAAGCAATTCTAGTCTGTGAAAAGCTTTTAGTTTCATGGCTTGGACAAATCATTAGGAAAAGAAGAATGCTTGAAGGAAGAATATGTGCTTGAGAATTCAACAATTTTGAAGCTTTATGAATATATTCTCTCTGCTGAGAGAGTCACTTTCTGAGAAGGAAAAGAGAAAAACTCACCAGGCTCTCAATGGCTCATTTATTTGTCTGCTATTTTTAGTTATGGACTTACTTATTTTAGATGAAGAGCTAATAATGAATGTTTTGTGTGTTCACAAATTTGAAATAATAATGGCACATTTTCTTTTCAAATTTCATGAGTTCAGTAAATAAGGTTAGGAAGATCCTCTTGCTCTATATTACAGTTATGTTTCTTTTTATATAGAGAATCAAGTTGAAGAAATTTAGTATTGATTAGACTGAGAGGGAGACATAGACTCTGCACACAGCCCCAAAAATCACTGAGCAATGTCTTAATATTTTTTAAGTAATTTAAATTGGAGAAGACAGTGACTGATGGTTAATCTTGGAGGTTTGGAGGCAGAACTGAAATTAAATCCCATTTCATCTTACTGAATGAGCTTGGGCAAGTCATTTAACTTCTGTGGGACTTAGTTTTTACATCTATTACATGAAGATAATTAAAGACATTTCAGAAGTTTATTCTAAGGGTGAAATGAGAACATGCTTGTAAAGGGCTAGCCTCAACAGAGTATGCAATTGATATATGGTTGCTATTAGTATCAGAAATGCAGGAAAATTTAGACAATATCTGTTTCATCGAACATTTTCTTGGCCTCTTCACAACATTTGACAATTCCTCTTCTTTTATTTATTATTTGTGATGCGCCATTCTCATTTTTCTCCTCCTACTTCTCTACTCTCCTTCAGTCAATATCAGTCAACCAATACTCATTGAGCTCTTTTGATGTCAGCACTGAGAATATTAAGAGTGATAACTCTTCTAGAGATATCTGACTCTGATATCTGACTGTGATAAAGGAAATCTGGTGCTTTGATCCATGACAATCCAGGTCAGCTATCACCAAGGATGGACTGGTCAGTTCTCCCTCAGGGAAGGGATGGCAAAGGGCTTTGCCCTTGACTAGAGCGTTGAAAGGTGGATCTGTGTTGTCTGGATATATCAGAGCAGGTGGAGATGACATGTCTCTCTTTTTAGCTAGTTTTTCCTCCCCAGGTGCCATAAATATAAGTATTCCTTATAGTTTGGTCGTCAATGTGTTGGTCTTTCTACTCCCATCAATCATCTTCCATATCTCCTTATCATTCATGGAGTCTCAAGGAATTAATTACCACCTGGAGGGATGACTCGCTGATCTGTAGCTCCAGGTTTAACCTTTCTGTAAAGCTTGGCTTTTCGCACTCCTGTTAGTTATTACTTTTGGATTTCTTGCTGTCACCTTGGACTATTCATGTCTACATACATACTCCCTCCTTCCCCACTTCAGTGCCTGAAAGAAACCTGACTTCCTGACTTCCCTATTTGCAGTTGATGTCAGGACAATTCTCCCAGTTACCCTGGCTTGAAAATTTGGTGCTATCTGGAACATCTCTTTATCTATTTCCTGTCTTATAGTCTGCTCTCCAAAGTTTAATTTGGAGAGCAAATTACTTAACAATCAGTAATTACTTGAGTTCTTTCAATTACTTAAAAAATAGCAATTTTTTAGTGCATACCACGGATTACTCTGCAGGTAACACAACAGTGAGTAATACATAACTGGTCTCCGTATTTATGGAACTTAATATCTGGCATGGGAGCCAAACAGAAAATAAAGGAGCATTGAAGTACACACTTAATTACACACTGTGGTGGGTATCATGAAGAAATAAACATAGTGCAGTGATAGGGAATAAATGGGATGGGGATTGTTACAGTCTGAATGTGTCCTCCTCTCTCCCCACCCCGCCCCACCAACTCATAGGTTAAAATCGAATCCCCATTGTGTTAGCATTAAGAGGTAAGGCCTTTGGGAGGTGATTAAGTTAAAAGGGCTCTGCCCTCATGCATGGAATTGGTGCCCTTATAAAAAAAGGCTTGAAAGCTTTTTGCACTTCTCCCATGTGAGGACATGGCAAAAAGGCACCATCTATGGAGAATGAGCCTTCATCAGACACTGAATCTGCTGTTGCCTTGATCTTGAAATTTCCAGCCTCTAGAACTGTGAGCAATAAATTCCTGTTGTTTGCAAATTACACAGTTTAGAGTATTTTGTAATAGCAGCTCTCACAAACTAAAACAGAGATGATACTTGAGAAAGGAAGTTAGGGAAGGCTGGACACACACAAAGGTCCTATGTATTCGTATTGTAATTCTCTCATCTCTCTATCTTCCTTATCTCTGAAATCCATCTAGCTCACTAAAACCAAAATAAAGAATAAAAATGTAAGCTTTGAAGACAAATCTGGTTTCAAATTCCAATTCTTCCATTATTTAACTGTTCAACCCAAGGCGAGTCACTTAACTTCTTTGAGACTCAATTTTCCCAAAAATGAGTGTGGTATTTCTTCTATTCACAATGAGGAATCTTTTGTAGACATTAGAAATAATGAATGCACATAGTATCTGATTATTTCAAGTGCTCACAAAGAGTAGCTATTGTTATTACTAATATTATTACTGAGGTTATATAATTCTCTCATAAGACTTTAACTTCAATTGACTAACTGATCCAATAAATACGACTGAGGACCTTCTAATCCTGTCAGAAACTAAGCTAGGTTTTGCAAAACAAGACAGAAGGACAATATTTGCTGTGGGTGAGCCCAAAGTTTTATGGGCTTTTTGCCAAACAATAGGCTAGCATTCAAGACAGAACAGATTCTAATTCAGCTCTCTCTTGCTAATCTTTTGATGAACAGTGACTAAACTCTAATGTTTAAGATACTGCATTTTGCCCAATTTAGACATTTCCTAGGCTTTGTCTCAGATTATGTCCCTCCGTAAATGCTTTGCTATAATCCACGGGTTTAATAAACAGCTCTACCATATAGCCTTTATGATGCACACATTTTTTTTTTCATATAATTCCACCTGCTCCCTGAAGTTTTCATCAACGTTCTTCCCCAACCCTCAAGATATAACTGAAACAGCCTGCCCCAATATAAATACTTCTCTGTTCTTGTAAAGTCTTTGTAATACAAACAAAATTTCTTCCTCAGAATATTGGAAGGTGCATGCTTCCCAGTATATATGAGTATTATATAAGTATATACGTATTCAATTTGTGTCCCACACTTTTCTCCCCACATGCCATTGGTACAGGGCAGCTGCTTGCTGTTAGACATCAAAATCTCTTATCAACATATCTTGAATACATTTATTAGGCTCTACACTTGATGATAACTTTGGACAGTGTGATGTTAACTTTCGAATGAGACACAAAGTATTAATGAATGTGTGCTGGAGATGTGGAGAGAAAAAGCAAGAGGAGCAGTAAAATAAAGGGAGCCAGAGAAGCCCATTGGAAGAGGCATGAGCATCACTCAGAGGAGACTCTCCAGGCTCCTGTTGCAGTTCTAGGCTCTTTCTAGGGCACTCAGTTACATTTTCTTACACAAGAAGACTGCGATGTGAGTGGCTGATTGGATTTGAATAGTGAATGGTGAAGATGGAGAAGAGATGATTGGAATGAAGGCAAGTACTAAGACACTTTGACCTATTTGCTTGGCAATATAATGACATCTTTACTCCAGGTAACATTTTCTTGATAGAGATACCGCATTCCTACAGAATTCACTTTTTATGTGTAAAGTTCAACAAGTTTTGAAAAATGCACGATTGTGTAACCAGCAGCCAAATCAAGATACAGAACAGTTTCATCACCTTCCTCAAATCCATCCTTCTCCTTTTAGTTAAATGTATCCTAAGTCCCAGCCCCTGGCAACAACTGATCTGATTTCTTTCCTTTCCTTCTTTTTTTTTTTCTGTAGAAGGTGAATAAAGAAAATTGCAAAATTTTATTGGTGCGTTGAAAAGAGGACCTGAATAAGTGAAAAATCGTGACAAATTAAGAGAAAAAATTGTGACATACTAAGAGATAAAAAGACAATATTTTAGCTTTGTTCTAATTTATTGATCTGATTTGTATCCCTACACAATATTATAGCTTTATTCTAATTTATTGATTTGATTTGTATCCCTAAAATGTTGCCTTTTCTAAAATGTTATGCAGATGGAGTCCTATAATATGTAGCCTTTTATGATGTGTTTCTTTCTCTTAGCATAATGAGTTTGAGATTCATCTATATTATCGTATGCATGAGTAGTCATTTGTTTTCTTTTGTTGCTGAGTAGCATTCCATTCTATGGAGATACACAGAGTTTTTTTTTAAAGCCATTCATTAGCTGAAGGAAATTTGGGTTGTTTCAGTTTGGGGCAAATATAAACAAAGCTGCTATAAACATTTTCCTACAGGTTTATGTCTAAATTTAAGGTTTTACTTTTCTTGGGTAAGTACCCAAGAATGAAATTACTAAGTCATATGGTAAATTTATAAGAAACTGAAAACATGTCCTTTAAAGTGGGTTTACCATTTTCCATTTCCACCAGCAAGGTATGAGAGTCCAACTTGTCCCTATCCTTGTCAGCACTCAGTGTTGTCAATTTTTGCTTTTACATTTATTTTAGTAATTCTAACAGATGATAGTGGTATTTCTTGTGGTTTGTTTTCCTTTCCATTTTAAGATATCTTTTTTCAAGATACTTTTAAAATAAAAAACTAAGCATGGATTCCATATTGGCTCATATCATATTCAAAAGTATTAGACTCTATATTTAATGTTAGCTTTGGAATACTATTATAAAACGAGGATAATGCCATCCATATTAAGTTTTCATTCGTTCTTTCATTCGACTACTTGTTGAGCACCTGCTGTCTGTACTAGGTGCTGTTTATTTAACTGGAGCATTGGTGAACAAAACAAGAATAACAACAACAAAAAAACCATTTTCCTTTTCATTCTGTTGTAGGAGGACACGTCATAATCACATAAATTATAAATAAGCATATATGTCAGATAATAAAAACTACTATGAAAATAAATAAAGCCAGACAAACATATAAGGAAATAAGGGATGCTATTTTGGAAAGTATATCTTGGCAGGCCTTTCTAAGGATGACATTGAGCAGAGATCTGAATGAAGTGAGAAGCCAGCCACACTCCCATCTGAGGGCAGAGCAGCCTCCCAGGCAGAGATTACCGGGGAAAGCAAATGTTCATAGCAGGAGTGTGCCTGGTGTGTTTGAAGGACAGTAAATGGCTGGTGCAGAATGAGTGGTGGAGGAAGTGATGGGAAATGAAGGTTCCCAGTAGTGGGAAAAGAATCTTTTATCCTTCATTGAAAAGAAATTCATTGCTGAGCTGGGCCAGATATTCTTTAATGTCTTGAAGCATTCTAAGAGTCTACAAAACATTTTTAGTATAATTTTGCAAAGTTTAGTCACTGGCTTAATTAATGCTTAATTGCCGACTTAAATATTTTATAATAGTTTAAAAGCCTAGTATACACACACACACACACACACACACACACACACACACACTCATGCTAGACTAGAAGTCAGGAGGTTTCATGTAATTTTATACATTTAACTTCATGCTGATTTAGCTTATGGCATAGCAAACTTTCTGAGAATTCTATAGTCTTTTGTTTTCTACTCTGGGATATAAATACTTTTCCATTATTTCACAGGGAAACTGTGAAATGCCTATTTAAAGCACACTGAACTACTAAGAAGAAACAACAAAAGAAAATGGAAATAAAATTATTGTGTGGAAGAAAAAATTTGGCATCAGAAACTGAGTGAGTTAGTCTCCATTTCTCAGAAGGTTTAATTAAATGTTAGGATAACATTTTTCTCTTAATTATGATTTTATTGGATGACTGCCTGAGTCCTTGTGTATTAGCCTCCTTTGACAAAAAGGAGAAATTGCTTCCAAAGTGTGAATATTATTTTATTATTCATATGACATATTCCGTAATTCTATTTGGTTGGATGTAAAGCATTCATGCATTATACCATTGACACCTAAGAAAATTTAGAAATTTTGTAACTGATTATTTTAAAAGTACTGTAAAATAATGGAGTTCTTTTAGCTCTTGAAACAAAATCATTCTCCGTTATCAAAAAGAATTTACCAGATCAAAGGTATGATTGGTTAGAAGGGTTGGGAAGGAAATGGTTATTAGTGAGCCTACCATTCATTCTGTCCTTTTACTGTGAAGGGGGGGTAGGAGGGAAGACTACCAGAGAAGAGAAAAGGTAAAATTGTCATCTCATGATAAACATACAAATGAGTGACCTTCAGATAAACTAATTGTGTTTTTCTAGTAGGAAAGTCCTTATCTATGAAATACTTTTTGCAATATATACCCGGTCTAAGTTTGCTTCTGGTAAATAAATATGGATTACACTGTTTTATGGAGCATTTATCTCTGACAAATATCACATAAGGATGTAATTTGAGCATAAAATGGAGATGCTTTATGAACAAAAGCCCTCCTTTCTTTGGAATTTATGTCCCCATATATGTAATTTAGAGACTTTGTATGTTACCCTGGGCCAGAAAGCATCCTAAGATGGCAAGAAATGACCTGCATAGCTTCCGTACAGTCTCAGATATCTCCCTATTTTTCTTGTGCCACACAATTACTCATATTCTGGAAGCTACATTGTATCTTAATGTTGTCAAAAGAATAAGAGTACAGAGGACTAGTTAGAGCTTGGGAACTGATGAGGACTGGAAGAGAAGTATCAAGCCACACTGCTTCTGTCATATCACACAGATGTCAGCTGGCTGAAGAAGGCTTTGAAAGTTGATCAGAGCTTTATCCACATGAATGCAGTAACTGAGTTTGAGTCTCAAGTATAAAATGCAAGAGTTACAAAAACAGATACACTCAGGAAATGCAAATATAGTATAATTTATGAATGATCAGCAATAGTTTAAGCAGAATCAAGTTAGACACATAAATAGAGGACAGCTGATTAATTGTTATTTAGAGTCAGCATAATGCTATAATATTTATACTATCAGTGAAGGGAATGTGATTTTAATGCTAAGTGAAGGAAAATATAAGAAACACACATGTAGGAAAATATATGAAGTGCATGAAAGCCTTCCATTGACTTTGGATTATTTTGTATTGGTATGCAAAGTACAGGTAGTGCAGAATTTGCCACTAGACAAAGGGACAATAAATTTAATGGCCACATATCTCTTGAGTATTGGTGCATGCCTTTGGACTGTGGCAATTAAAATACAAGTGATATGGCTGGCTGCAGTGACTCCTGCCTGTAATCTCAGCACTTTGACAGGCCGAGGCAGGAGGATGACTTGAGGCCAGGAGTTCAAGACCAACCTGAGCAATATTGTGAAACCCTGTCCCTACAAAATAATAAAAACAAAAAATTAGCCAGGCATGGTGCCTTGCACCTATAGTCCAAGCTACTCAGGAGGCTGAGGTGGGAGGATCACTTGAGCCCAGGAGTTTGAGGTCACCGTAAGCCATGATGACACTACTGCATTCCAGGCTGGGTGACAGAGCAAGACAAAATAAAATAATAAAATAAAATAAAAAAGAGACAGTTCTCTTTTCTCTGACTCTTCTCTTCTTGGGAAAAAGCTACAGGAAACAACTGCCTTTTAAGATTCATGCAGATGGGCACATAATCTGTGAAGGGATACATCTGTTTCTTGGATGCTTTCCATCCTGGAGAGTATGAGCCCTAATATGAGTCTTTCAGAGTGAGTTCACTTCTCAAGAGGCGGAGATGTGCCTAGTGAATGTTAGCGGGCAAAGGAGAGGGCTCATTGTAAGGGATCATGAGGCAGAAGGTCCCATGTAGAGACAGGTTCCAATTTATCTGAGCCATGTTATTTCTTCCTACTTTGAAACTGGCAGGACTGAAAACTGGCACTTTAATCAGAAGGGTGAGTCTGGCAGGATATGAGAAAGACGGATGCTATGAGGACGGGTGGGGAATGCAGTGTCTACTCCAGGCTACTATGCTGGGAACTTTTCTTAGAAGAGGGACTGAAAGAAAACAGAGGAGACCTTGAGGCTAGTGATAGGGAGCAGGGCTGGCTAGTCTTTTTTTAAGTACCCAAAGATAGAAAGGAGAATTTTTAATGCCAGATTAGATATATTCAATGTCAACCTGTTGTATTTCTGGAGAGATATTTAATACATAATATACAGAAGTCTTAGGGTAATGACCACAGAAATTCAGAAAAACAGATCACTTGCTGCAGTGCAGCATCAGCCTCAACTCCACAAAATGTTCTAAGCTATTTTAAGTTTTCAGAGTCACCCTTTTTGATTTTTTTTTTTTTTTTAAAAAGTAAAAGCATGCAGGTTCCTTCCAGGGGCTCTTCACACACAGCGAAAAGGATGCTCAAGGAACTGAGCTATAGAGAACAGAACAAGGCTGGCATGTTGGACTGTCACCACTGTACAGAAAAAATTGCTGGAGGCAACGAGAAGTGGGGGGAGTTCAGAGTCCAGAAGAGAAGTCCTCAAACAGACTGACTTCGGAATAAGAAGCTGAATTGTATTCAAACTGCAAAACAACCATAATTGATGGCTTAAAATTTTCCCACCTAGGGTCACCACACGGACGTCTTCTAGAGGATAAGCTCTCCATGCAACACAGGCAGTCCCACCTCTCTCTTTCTGTGTGGACCTGGTTGCCTTTAAGGCAATAGAAGCCATTCTTGACCTGCTTTTGCTGAAGGAAGAGAAAATGAGCCCTTCATCAAAGGTTTTATTACTTGCATTCTGTCCTCAGTACAACCCTGATGTTGATGTGGCTCAGGGCATACAGAAGTTTCCTTAGATGGTGAATGAAATTGCCTCCAGAGGGAATGTTGTGTCTGGCTCTTTAGATGCAACTGGGCTGAATCTGAACTCATGGCTTCTCCTCTCTGTCTCCCAGTGCCCCCTTCCCAATGGTCTCAGATGTACCACCACTCATAAACATCTTAGCCTAAGTAGTCATTCTCCTGTTCAGCCCTTATGGCCAATGAGTCCTCCTGATCTTGACTGCCAAAGGTATCTCACCCAGGTTTCTTTGTCTCTCCATCCACTACCCCTACACTGGTTCCACCTCCCCTCCCCTCTGCTATCCCCATCCCCATCCAGTATTCCCCTCCTGAGATCCCAGATTGCAAGCTGTCTTTGTTTTAAGGAATTCTCTTGAAAACGATCAGATTAGCTTTCTTTAAATGTCACTTTTAGTAGGATAATTCTCTACTTCTTTTCTTAAAAATATCCCCCCATTTCTTCAATGCTTCTGATTACTCTTGCAGAATGGTGATAAAACAGAACATCTAGCTGTTTTGCAAAAATTGGCTAGGCCATTCTCTGCTCTGGTATCAGAAACCAGCCTGAAGACCACTGACAGGCTGCTAGATCAGAAGAGAGTGTTTGAGATTTGAGAGTGGTTTATACTCCAGGGGGAAATTCTTGTGTCTTCCTTCTATAGAGATGTGAATAAGCTCAATAATGCTGATCTTTCTTTAATTTTATTTATTTATACTTAAAGTCCTTGCTTCTTTGAGAAAAACAGCTTCTACAAATACAGAATATTATATCTATTTTCCATCACGTGATTATGTAGCTTTGAAACACAGTGAAAGTACTTCTTAGCTTCTCAGAAGTATTGGTGGGGCTCTCGTCTAAAAGCAATAAAACCCTGACTAATAAAAATGTCTCTGTAAGTTGCCTGTTCACTCTGATGGTAGTTTCTTTTGCTGTGCAGAAGCTCTTTAGTTTAATTAGATCCCATTTGTCAATTTTGGCTTTTGTTGCCATTGCTTTTGGTATTTTAGACATGAAGTCCTAAAGGGAGAAAATTTTTGCAATCTACTCATCTGACAAAGGGCTAATATCCAGAATCTACAAAGAACTCAAACAAATTTACAAGAAAAAAACAACTCCATTAAAAAGTAGGCAAAGGATATGAACAGACACTGATCAAAAGAAGACATTAATGCAGCCAAAAGACACATGAAAAAATGCTCATCATCACTGGCCATCAGACAAATGCAAAGCAAAACCACAATGAGATACCATCTCGCACCAGTTAGAATGGCAATCATTAAAAAGTCAGGAAACAACAGGTGCTGGAGAGGATGTGGAGAAATAGGAACACTTTTACACTGTTGGTGGGACTGTAAACTAGTTCAACCATTGTGGAAGACAGTGTGGCGATTCCTCAGGGATCTAGAACTAGAAATACCATTTGACCCAGCCATTCCATTACTGGGTATATACCCAAAAGATTATAAATCATGCTGCTATAAAGACACATGCACATGTATGTTTACTGTGGCACTATTCACAATAGCAAAGACTTGGAACCAACCCAAATGTCCAACACTGATAGACTGGATTAAGAAAATGTGGCACATATACACCATGGAATACTATGCAGCCATAAAAATGATGAGTTCATGTCCTTTGTAGGGACATGGATGAAGCTGGAAATCATCATCCTCAGCAAACTATCGCAAGAACAAAAAACCAAACACCGCAGGTTCTCACTCATAGGTGGTAATTGAACAATCAGAACACTTGGACACAGGAAGGGGAACATCACACACTGGGGCCTGTTGTGGGGTGGGGGGAGGGGGGAGGGATAGTATTAGGAGATATACCTAATGTAAATGATGAGTTAATGGGTGCAGCACACCAACATGGCACATGTGTACATATGTAACAAACCTGCACGTTGTGCACATGTACCCTAAAACTTAAAGTATAATAAAAAAACATAAAATAAATAAAAATGTCTCTAGAGATATGGATCAGACTGAAAAAGCCTTTCGATTTGTATGCCTGTGCCTGAACACATTAATTAAATTGCTTCATTAATTACATCTTATCAAAAAGATATGAACTTAGATGAAAGTGTATTTTGCAGAATAAAATGAAATATCCAGGGACATCCATCCTGTCATTCTTCAGATATAGCTTTGCCACTGTTTACGGCAAATTTAAGTCCGTTTAAAGTGGGGGATCATGGCCAAGAATGCTCTTGAAACTTCATAAAGCTGTTCAGATGTCATATTAAGATCAAACTCTGCCTCTGGGAACCTGAAGTGTTTTCAGTTTGCCGCCTTTGATAAGTCCAAGTTTAAGGTGGATTTAATTAACATGACATGAAAAGAGAAGGATATTCCAGGTGTTGATTTTTCTCCAACAAGTTTTTCCTCACATGACTCTTATGCAGAGACTCGGTTTCACTATATCCCAAATAGCAAACCTTCAGTCTAAGTAAAGCGTAGATTGAAAATGCCCAGCTATTGTAGAAATATGACATTGAATATAATGCTTTCAGAGGAAAGGAAAATCTAACAGATATTCAGTATAATGGAGGCACATTGCATGCTACATTTACATCTATTTTAAAATTTCATTTAAAGAAAGATTTCCCTTGTCTAAAAGATTATTTGTTTAGAACAAACTAATATTCATTGAGCATCAACTATGTGCCAAGGGCATACACAAACCTTTTTGTATGTAAGTATCACATTAACCTTAGAGAATCTGAGTCAAACAGGTTACATCACTGGCCTAAGCACATACAGTAAGAAGAGAAACCTGGGATCTAATTCAGGTCTCTCAATTCCAAGTCCAGGTTTGATACACAATATCCCACTGCTGCCCTGGAGATAACCGTTTTTTTATTTATTATAAAGAGACTAGGAAGAATTTTCACCTAGTTTTAAACAAATATAGAAGAATGACACTTGTAATCATTTAGCTCATTTAGTGTAAAATCCCTAAGATTCAGTTTAGTAATGGTGGTTGTATTTGGCTTATAAGAAGGAGTGGTTGGGCTGGGCATGGTGGCTCATGCCTGTAATCCCAGCACTCTGGGAGGCCGAGGCGGGTGGCCCATTTGAGGTCAGAAGTTGGAGACCAGCCTGGCCAACATGATGAAACCACATCTCTACTAAAAATACAAAAAAAATTAACTAGGTGTCATGGCGTACACCTGTAATCTCAGCTACTCGGAAGGCTGAGGCAGGAGAAACGCTTGAACCCAGGAAGTGGAGGTTGCAGTGAGCTGAGATCGTGCCACTGCACACCAACCTGGGAGACAGAGTGATATGCCTCAGCAACAACAAAAACAAACAAAAACAACAACAATAACAACAAAAAGAAGGAGTGGTTGTATGAGATGGGGGCATCAGACAATGCTTATGTTAAATATAATTCAAGGGATTCTAACGGGAAGAACTTTAGGGCTCCCTACCCAGCAGCTCTTTTCCATTTTTTCTTGTAATATTTTGTAATTCTATCATTTTAAATGCATTATTTTGGGAAATCATGTTGCATACATTAAAACTGCCCCTGTGTCTCAGTGCACATTAATTAGGGTGACATAGAGGTTAGCTCACTTTCCAACCTGGATGGATTGAAAGTGTCTGTTTAGAGCTTTGTAATAAGTAGAATTCTGAGGTCATGTACAGGTTCAATAGGCTCAATTATCAATGTCAGTTAAGGGAGGGGGTAATAGTAGTAGCAAACACAATTTATTTGTCACCACTCCATTAAGCAATCACTAAAACCTCAGTGTGAATTTATCTAACTTTCCTAGCTCTTAAAAAAGAGAGAGGGAGAGAAAAGATAATTCTGAAGTCAGAGATGGGATGACCATATAAGTTATTTTGCATACCAAAGCACTTTTGAGAGCAAACGGGGGTCTATTAACAAAATACCAGGATGATATATGAAAATTGTCACTGTATGGTATGGTCATCTTAGCTCTGGGGAAAGGCCAACTCTCACTACCAAAAATATATATTGAAGAGTTCCTCCTTCGAATAAGCACACCAAAGTCTCTTTCCTGACGCTATGGCTTTTTCAGAGCTGCAGCTTCCAGGGACCATATTTCTCCAACACTACAGAGGAAATCTGAGGAACACAAGCAATTGTGTCTGGGTAGGATTCCTGAAACCCTTAGAGATTCATTATGAAACATGTGAAAGAAATTCAGTCAACTTGCAATTTTTTTCGGAGGCTGATTATCCAACTAATGCATTGTCTTGTGGACCCTTGTTTTACTTCTCCCACCAGTTAATTTAGCAATATGTCAGTTCTAATAAAAAGATTTGATGAGGAAAAAGATGACACGATTACATGAAATGAGTTTGGGGAATTACCGATAGATTTCAATTATCCATGTTACTCTCAGTGAAGGCTGATTGACTGTGAAGAGTGGTGATTTATCAGGACAGCTTTGCTACTTCTCAGATGTAATTGTCCTTGTTCTTTTTGCCTTTTTTGTACAGAACATACATTGCATGTGCATTTAACACATGGACCTTCACTTTCTCTGTTCTGTAATCTTTGCAAGAATCTTTACAAGATTGTAAAGAATTAGCTTGCAATATTATTTAATAATAAAATGATCAATAAAGGCATAAAACCATTCAATATTAAATGTCTTTTTATTGGGTGCTTTTGTTCTGGATACAAAGAAGAAGAAAACATCGGTGAACTACTCTTTTTAAGAGAAGGTAAGCAATGACAGCCCCACAGTGGCATATACAGTTACTAAATTGTCTTTTAAAAGCAATTATTATGTAAGCTTGACAGAATATTTGAAATGAAAGGAATGTGTTATAAATATTAAAAAATATATTACCAGGAAGGGTACTGACTTCTTCATTAATTTGCAGCAGCCCTTTCCAAGTTTGGGTGTATATTCTCTTTCCCAATTCAAATCTTGATCATCCTTCTGAGTACCTTCTGCTGAACTTGCTGATGTCTATTGCAGATCTAAGGACGATCTTGGCTTGTAGCTTTTAATGAAAACAATATCTTTTTTCTATGGATTTATATAGGCACATCTCAGAGATACTGTGGATTCAGTCGCAGACCCCCACAACAGATCAAATATCACGATAAAGGGACACACAAAATTTTTGGTTTCCCAATGCACATAAAAGTTATGTCTATACTCTATTAAGTGTGAAATAGCATTATAACCAAAAAAGTATGTAGCTTAATTAAAAATACTTTGTAGCTAAAAAAATGCTAGCAATCATCTGAGCCTTCAGTGAGTTGTAATCTTTTTGCTGGTGAATGATCTTGTCTCCAGGTTGATGGCTACTAATTGATCAAGGTGTTCGATGTTGAAGGTTGCAGTAGCTGTTGCAATTTCTTAAAATAAGACAACAAAGAACGTTGCCACATTGATGAACTCTATTTTCACGAAATATTTCTCTGGAGCATGCAATGCTATTCGATAGCATTAAACCCACAGGAGAACTTTCAAAATTGGAGTTAATCCTCTCAAAACTTGCTGTTGTGTTATCAATTACATTTATGTAATATTCTAAATCCTTTGTTGTCATTTCAAAAACGTTCACAGCATCTTCACCAGGAGTAGAGTCCGTCTCAAGAAACCACTTTCTTTCCATAAGAAATAATTCCTCATTCCTTCAAGATTTATCAGGAGATTGCGGCAATTCAGCCATTCTTCAGGCTCTACTTCCAATTCAAGTTTTCTTGTTATTTCAACCACGTGCATTGAACCCTTCAGTCATTCATGAGAGTTGGAATCAGCTTTCAAACTCATGTTTATGTTAATATTTTGACCTTCTTCCATGAACCATAAATGTTCTTAATAGCATCTAGGATGGTAAATCTTGTCTAGAAGACTTTCTATCTACTTTGCCCAGATCTATCAAAGGAATTATTATCTATGACAGTTATAGCCTTATTAAATGCAGTTCTTAAACATTAACACTTGAAAATCAAAATTACTCCTTGATTCATGGGCTGCAGAATGGATGTTGTGTTAGCAGGTATGAAAACATTATTAATTTCCATGTGTATCTCCACCAGAGATCTCAAGTGACCAGATTCATTGTCAATGAGCAGTAATATATTTTGATAGGAATCTTTTTTTTCTGAGCAGTAGGCTTCAACAGGGGGCTTAAAATATTCAGTAAACCATGCTGTAAACAGATGTGCTGTAATCCAGGCTTTGTTATTCCATTTATAGAACCCAGGTAGTAGATTTAGCATAATACATAGGGGCCCTAGGATTTTTGGAATAGTAAATGAGCATTGGCCGTCACTTAAAGTTACCAGCTGCATTAGCCTCTAACAAGATGGCATGTCCTTGGAGCAGTCAGAGCACACACATTTATTGATTAAGCTCAACATCTTATTTGGGTACAGTTCCTGGCTTCTAAAACAATTATCATAGTAACATCGAAGATCACTGGTAACAGAGCACCACAACAGATATATTAATGAAAAGTTTGAAATATTGAGAGAATTACCAAAATGTGACATAGAGTCACTAAGTGAGCATGTTCTGTTGGAAAAGTGGTTCCAATGGACTTGTTGGATGCAGGATTGACATAAACCTTCATTTTATAAAAAATGCATTATCTGCTAAGTCCAATAATGTGAAGTAGGGTAAAACAAGCATGCCTGTTGTTATCTTGCATAATAGTTTAACTTATGAATTATTATATGACTTTTTACAAGAGAAACCAGTATTATATCCCAAACCGTGCTGTGCATTCATTAAGGGTGAGGGTCATTTATGATCTATCTTTGTATTTCTCCCCAAGATCTAACAGAGTTTTGAATGTATTTAGGTTGTGCCATAAAAAATTGCCTATATTTGATCATTTGTGATCTGTAAAAAAGACAATTCAATATGGTTCAATTTCCCAGTAGTTATTCCAGAAATAATTGTGAAATGAGTCAGATTATGTTAAAATTTTACATTCTTATTTGTAAATGTATATATTTATGTATACATATACACATTTAAACATATGTATACACACACAGATATATATATATATGCTAATGAAGTCATTTAGAATTAAAGATTAGCTTTAGTTTTATTTATTTTCTTTTTTTTTTGAGACAGAGTCTCACTCTGCCACCCAGGCTGGAGTACAATGGCGTGATCTTGGCTCACTGCAACCTTCACCTCCCGAGTTCAAGCAATTCTCTTGTCTCAGCCTCCCGAGTAGCTGTGACTACAGGCACCTGCCACCACATCCAGCTAACTTTTGTATTTTAGTAGAGACGGGGTTTCACCATATTGGTGAGGCTGGTCTCGAACTCCTGATCTCAGGTAATCCGCCCGCCTCATACCCCTGAAGTGCTGGGATTACAGGCGTGAGCCACCATGCCCAGCACCAGTTTTAATTTTTTAAGTAGACATCCAGGCACAAATAGCCCTTTCAGTTCAGTAGCTTCTAGATGGGATTTTTTTTTTTTAAAGAAATAAATGTGACCACCTCTTTTCCAGGGAAATAACTGTAGCTGAGATAACAGATCATAAATCCCTAACTCTCTAGGAATGGTAATACCTATATGGAATTATTTTCTGTGACTGTATGCTTCTGATAATATTCTTCTGTAGAGTAATATTAGTGATAGAGATCTTTATTTTGAGTGCATGAAGTGTAACAGGCACTGCTGTAAATATTTCACATCTATTAATTCATTGAGTCCTTGCTTCAATCTTATAGAATAGATAATACTATTTTCTTCATTTTTCACATGAGGAAATTGAGACACGAAGTAAAGTCATTTGCTCAAGATCATACAAGTAATGATGAGACTGGCTGTTAAATTCAGGCAGTCTGGATTCAATTCTTCTTTTAAATACCACACAATCTTATCAATAAACATATACGTATTTTAAAAAATTAGAATAAGTTAGAAAGTTATTTAGCCCTGTAAAATGTACAGCATATGATGAAGCATTTATAATTTGGAGTTATAGAGTTCAACAGAGTATACCTAAGGCTTGGAGACCTCTTTTATAAATAGTTTTATAAATTATTAGCTCTTTTATGAATAACTTGAAATCATTTTGAATTATAGTGCCTTAGTTCCCTGCATTAAAAAGTGGAATTTATAGCACCAATTCCTTTGTAGGAATTTATAAGAGGAGAAAGAATAATAGATCATACAACATGTGTTAATAAGCATCCTTAATTAATTAGACAGTTTTTTCACATTTGGTTATGAATGAATGGATGGAAATACTTTTGTAAAATTATGTTTAATTCTACCTTTCTGTAATAAGTATATTTTTCAGTACAGATTAATTTCTCCGATACTTGAAAACTAGAAACTTATACACAAGTCACACAGGCAGAGAATTATTAATGCTGCTTAACTGGGTATACATATATATATATATACATACACATACATATATGCATATATATATGCATGTATATAATGTATATTACATATACACATAATACATACACATAACAATATGCTTAGTAACAGCATTTGTGTCAATTTACATCTACAAGATTTTTTATAATTCAATATTTTTGCAATAAATGAAATAACTCTGTGTGATTGCTTCTGAATTGGGATGAGAAGAAACATATACTTCCCTGGAATTCAGCATCAAATAGTGACAAAAACATTAGATGGGGAACCAGGATCATGGGCATTCTACTTCAAGTTTTGGGGCCTTAGTTTTGATTGGCTGGGAAAATGAGCTAGTTAAATTCTATGATTTTATGTTGTTCAAGGGTTTTTGCAAGTATCTTAGAGCATAGTTTTTTTTTGTTGTTGTTATATCAGCCCTTAAGTCTATGTTCTAGAAAATACAATTCTGTTTTCCTTAATAAAATAAACCCAGCATACCCTTTGTTTTATGGAAATATCAAAAGCAAAACAGCCTTAAAGTTTTCTTAGATGCAGATTTAGTAACTTAATATAATACGTTGAGTCATTCGAAATGCATGAACATTTTTCTGAAAGGAGATGCAAGAAACTGTTATTCGTGGCTAAGTTTAAGAAGAAGTACTGGTGAAAAGTCTTGGGTTGAGGTAGTATGGCAGTAGAGGCTTGTAATTTTCTATGCCTGAATTTTCTCATCATTTCCATGAATTAAAATTTTAATGTTATCAAGGCTTACTTGGGAAAGCAAACCGTAAGCCATTTTGTTGTTTGTTTTTATTGTTGTTTCTACTTTAGGAAGAGTGCTTAAAATTTCAAATTAAATGAATGTTCAAGTTCAACTGGCGAGAAGAAAGTGGTGTAAGGCAAGGTTACCTTCTTACAGGCTGTGATGGAGTTCCCCGGACCGCTTCCTGAGCTGCCACAGCCTCTGCCCTGCTGCGGTTCCAAAACGTCATACATCCGTGATGACTCCAAGTTGCTGTTTGTGACCCAAAACACAAAAACACATTCCAGTGAGTCATATCTATATTTGGAAATAAATAATAAATAAATCACAACGTGGTGTATCAAAAATCATCTTTTTCAGATTGCAATAAACTGCAAATCCCTCTGCTGAAATGGACATTTCTTTGTTGCATACACTTTTGTAACTGGCAGAACCACTACAGATGATCCTACTGTGACCATAAAAGCGCAGCCCAATGCCTTCCACAGTGTTTTGATGGACATCATTGCATCTGTCTGACTACTAGCCTTGTTAGCATCTTCTCTTAAGCAAGCAGCTTTAAAACCCAAATAAATTTTTCTCAATTGCCACATTAATTCAGCTCTGAAAACACCAACACATAACAAAATATTCATTTTATTTTTTTAAAAATGGAGGTAAAATATAATTTTAATCTGGACTCAGAATAGTACCGTTAAAAAGAAACGTGGACTTCAGAAAATGCAGGTAACGTCTTTACCATCCCTGTGGCTGGAGATAGCTCCTCAAATTCTCTGTCTCCAAAATTACAGACTTATATCCCTCCCCCTATCTCTGTCAAATCTTAATGGGCTTGACTATGTACAGAGCTGTATAAATATTTTTAAAATATTTAAAATTGGCTGAGCATGGTGGCTCATGCCTGTAATCGCAGCACTTTGGGAAGCTGAGGCAGGCGGATCATTTGAGATCAGGAATTCGAGACCAGCCTGGCCAACACAGTGAAACCCTGTTTCTACTAAAAATACAAAAAAAAAAAATGAGCCAGGTGCGGTGGTATGTGCCAGTAATCCCAGCTACAAAGGAGGCTGAGGTATGAGAATCGTTTGAACCTGGGAGGTGGAGGTTGCAGTGAGCTGAGATCCTGCTACTGCATTCCAGTCTGGGTGAGACCCTGTCTCAAAAAAACAAAAAACAAACAAACAAAAAAGGCTGGGCGTGGTGGCCCACGCCTGTAATACCAGCACTTTTGGAGGCCAAGGCCGGTGGATTGCCTGAGCTCAGGAGTATGAGATCAGCCCGGGCAACACGGTGAAACTCCATCTCTCCTAAAATACAAAAAATTAGCCGGGCATGGTGGTGCACGTCTGTAGTCCCAGCTACTTGGGAGGCTGAGGCAGGAGAATAGATCGAACCCAGGAGGCGGAGGTTGCAATGAACTGAGATGGTGCCACTGTACTCCAGCCTGGGCCACAGAGTGAGACTCCATCTCAGATAAATAAATAAATACATAAATAAATTACTTCTACATTTTTAACACGTGATAAAAATGAAAATTATTATCAAACTTTTAAAATAATGTGACTGGAAACTCAAAATTAAACCATGTAAATATAAAAAATTATCTAAATGTTATATGCATTTCTAAATATTCTTCTTCTGAAAATATAATAATTTGGACTTTTAAAATGTACTGATAGCTTAAGTCTATAGGTTTAATTTTTGTTGTTGTTGACCACATAGAACATGCACAATTCACTAACATGTACTTTTGGAATATAATCTGATAGTTCTGTATAAAATTTTCAATGCGACATGTAGATGTTTTCTCTTAAAACAAGTGCTAAATAAAAGATCAGTTAAATAAACAATTTATTTCTAACTAACCTATAACTCTCATGTTTCAAGCACTAAATTAATCAATTTTCAATTAGCCATAAGTCAAACACGGCATTAGTGTAGTCTTTTGGCATTTCCATTACTATGGAATGACATTTTGAAAAATGACCACTGACTGTGCTGTGTAACAAATCATAGATGTGTTACTGTGCAGGCAAAATCTGCACAGAGTAATTCGAATAAAATCTGTTTTGTTAAAATTTTTTATATATTACTTTTTGAGCAATTGTCACTTGAGGGCTAGAGTGAACCTAATGTACATGAAAGGATAACACCCATATTATCTTTGCTTAGCTGAGGAAAGATTAAAAAAAAAGGAAGGAAAGAAGGAAGAGAGGAAGGAAGGAAAGAAAAAGAGAAAGAGAGAAAGAAGAAAGAAATAAAGAAAGGAAGGAAGGGAGAGAGAGAGAGATAAAGAGAAAGAAAGAGGGAGAAAAAGAAGGAAGAGAAGGGAGGGAGAAAGATGGAAGGAAGGAGGGAGGGAGAGAGGAAGGAAGGAAGGGAAAGAGGGAGGGAGGAAGGAAGGAAGGAAAGAAAGAAAGAAGAAACAGAGGAAGAAAGCAAGAAAAAGAAATTAGCTCCATTTCCTGGCTGCCAATCCTGATCTATTCTGCCACCTAACCTTTCTGAGTCTTAGCCTCATCATTTATAAATGACACGTTTGGACTAAAGTCTGTGGTTGCCTCATAGCTCTGGAAGTCACTTGGCGAAATATCAGAGGTGATCTAAGTTTTCAGCCCCTATCTTTACAGGTTTCCTACAATGTGGGCCTATAACTTTTTAGGCTGCCACTTACTTCAAACCCAAGCGTGGACATCTCTTTGAATGCTTTCTTGTCCACAGGACAGTTTGGCTTTTACCAAAAGGCCAAACAGCTATTATTGTTAGGTTCCAAATAGTTTACATGTGGAAGATAAGGCCGTGCACCCAGCTAGTTTTGAATCTGACCTCTAAGTCAAGTTATATGACTCCTTCTAGGAGCCAGCCAAGGCCCTGTGTGCAGTTCAGGGAGACAGGATGTAGGGTCCCACAGCTCTGTGTCCTGTTGCTACTGTGTCCTCCGGGCAGCTCTGATGGGCTAGTAGATCCCTTCCATGCAGGCCATCCCTGGACTTATGCCCAGCACTAAGACATCTCCTGTGACTTTTCGCAGGACTGGAGACTGCAGGAGTAGGAAATGGGCAAACTGAGAAGTAAGGCTGACACAGACCTCAGGCTGCTCCTCCAGGTATGAAACGTCGTAGAAAGACCACTTCAAGGCCGGGTGCAGTGGCTCACGCCTGTAATCCCAGCACTTTGGGAGGCTGAGGTGGGTGGATCACCTGAGGTCAGGAGTTCGAGACCAGCCTAACCAACATGGAGAAACCCCATCTCTACTAAAAATACAAAATTAGCCGGGCATGGTGGTGCATGCCTGTAATCCCAGCTACTCAGGAGGCTGAGGCAGGAGAATCACTTCAACCCAGGAGGCAGAGGTTGTGGTGGGCCGAGATCGTGCCATTGCACTCCAGTCTGGGCAACAAGAGTGAAACTCTGTCTCAAAAAAAAAAAAAAAAAAAAAAAAAAAAAAGCAAAAAAGCACTTCAACAGCCTCTGGTCAGTCTAGAAGGAAATCACATCTAAATTGGGCAGAGATGGTTAGGTCCAAAATTGGGGTGATGTTAAAATAGAGAAAACTAAAAGGTCAGCCTTGAAAACTACTTATTTGCCCATGAAGCACTTTTATTTATGGCTTTAGATAGACAATCTGCTACAGTACTTTTTATGCACCCAGAAGTTTAAGAACTGCTGAGCTCATCTAACAGAAGGAAGTAATGACAAGTCTACCTAGATATCTTGGTATGAAAGTTTTTCTGCCTCTAAGGTGACTGGACAATCCTAGTTGAAAACGAAGGTATGGAAGGGAATTAGAAAGTTTTTTTGCTTGCCTGCAAGGCTGATGCTATTTGTTCTAATGCTAAGCCTGTATAGCATTAATAAATAAATTTAACTATATATATGCACATATATAGTTGTTCATCGTTGTGAGTATTAAATTAGGAAGTTGAGTCACATGGTGGGGCAAAAGTTAATGCATCACTAGATGACAAGTGTAATGCAACTCCACTGCACCCATATTTAAAGCAAATGCATCTTCTGAAACACATTGTATATCATCTTAATGTTGCCTAATATCAAAGAAAATGTAGGTAGGCTTATGTTTTAAAGCATGTAACGTGAGCATGCATTTCCAATAGGTAACTTTACAACATGGCCCTCTGTTCCCATACCTTTTGGATGGAGAAAGAATTTTTAGAGTATTTACAATGATGCTGTCCTTGATCTCTAGAGAAGCAGAACATTTGCTGTTACAGGATGAGGCAGAGATGGCAGTGATATGAAACTCATACATTTATTAAAATGAGCTGAAATTGACATTAAAAGAATTGCTGTCAAGATACAGTACAGCTTTATAACTTGCTCCTAATGGGTAAGGCGGCAAATTCTTCCCTGGGAGATTTTCCTTTGATTTTGACAAGTGTTGACAATATTTATTAAGCACAAACTTTCAAACTGGTTTCATGCTGAAACCGTTGAGTGTGTTTCAATGAGGATGTAGATAAACATGGGAAAGAAGGCACAAAACCGAATTTGAAGTAGTGATTTTAAACCAGATTTCCATTAAGCAGCTTTCTTTATAGAACAATTTCATATATTAATAAATGAGACGCTACGTTGCCACTGTACTGCTACCACTGCAGTGACTTATGCAGTATGAAGAAGTAGGTCACATCAATAGTGAAAACAGCCTAGGGAATATCCAGTTATTTCCCTAGAGAGAGATGTATCCAGTTACTGGAAACTGAGCTGTCTATATATTGCGAGGCAAAGTTTGGTCCACGGACCAGCAGCATTGGTGTCACTTGGGAGCTTGTTAGACAACCCAGAAACTCAGAACTACTAAATCAGAATCTGCATATTGACATTAAACTCAGGTAATTTATACATCCATTAGAGTTTGAGAAACACTTACGCAATATATTAAATTGAATTCACCTTCCATTTGCCTGTGGGACACCATTCTGATACTGAGAAAAATAGATCAGAGTAAAAGAGACTGGGCAAACAGATAAAGAGGCTTGGGTGTAATATCCTTATGATATTACTTCATTTAGGAATATTCTACCTAGTCCCCACCTTCCCTTCTTGATAATTCCTACTCTATCCTTTGGGTCTCAGCTTATAAATTACCTCTGGTACCTCCCTTCTCTCTTCCCCCTGCCAAGGAGGCCACTTCTCCTCTCCCACACACCTCCAGTGCCCCATGCACACACAAACACACTTATGCTCCTGCCTCGTTCCCACCCACATATTCCCACCCCACTCCAACCCAGGAAGTGAGAGAGACACTCTTCTTGTGTATTCCAACAGCACTCTGAGCCATATCTTGTTTTAGCACTTGTCCAAAAGGCATACAATTTTGTAATATTTGTCTCTTTCCAGTTTAGGCTGTAAGTTCTAAAAGGGCAGGGGATCACTTAGGACACAGGACAGTGCCAGTCAGTGGCAGATGCCCAACAAGCACTTATTGAGGTTGTTTGTTCTTATCTTTCTGAGCATCCTGGTTAACCTCAAAAATTAGGCACAAACAAGCGTTTGAATTTAATGCTAAATTTTCTGCAGTGCTGACAGATGGTGAGATAAGCCACATCTGAGAAGATAATTTAAAGAATTTCCCAGGATAGTTCTAATGAAAAGAGATTCTGCTGTTATGCTTGCTAAAATGTCAAGTAAACACAGTGTAAAGTTAAACCATTTTAACAGATTCTAAAAGATAAGATTTGCTCTTGTCTTCTCCCTCCTTAAAGAATGCTCTTGGTGAAATGTAGTAATTATAATTCATTTGATTGTCTCAACCCTATTAGGGATATCTACTCTTGAGCTTTATATTAAATCTTTTAATCCCAACACTAGAAAAAAAATATTAAAACTCAGAGCTACCAGAAGAGATCTTGAGCAAGGAATTGAGATGTTGTCATTAAAATCAATTTAACAACATATGACAACCAAAAATTGAGAGGATTTTAAAATATGCCTTCACACAGTTCAAAATGAAAGTTTTCTCAAGTGAATGTTCTTATTTTACCCTCTTAAATTACCCAAAGTAATTTACCTGTTACACCAAGCCCAGAGGTTTAGGTCAATTTTTCAAAAACTGACTTGTTTTAAACATCACGTGAGGTGTTAGTGTCTCCTATCTTCCTCTTCTAACCAATTTTGACAAAGACTCTTTTCTTGACCAAACTTTAGTCAAGCTCCTTTGAGACATCTCCTCAGCTAGGCCTGGACCTTGGCCTGCTGAGCCCAGCTGTAGAGAAGAATCCTGCTAAGTCAGTTTAGAAAGAATTCTCACATCCAAATATCTGATCAACTTCCTCATCCACCCACTTTTGATACTTAAGTCCTTGGCCTGTTTAGTAAGCACCCCGTTAGGACAGTTTAGCAAGAATCCCCTGCTGTTGACATCCCCTTTTAGAAATTTTCTGTTCACTGACCCCTTCACTCTGCCTGTGGGGTATAAATTCCCACTCATCCCTGCTGTATTAGGAGTTAACCTCAGTTCTGCACCGACAGCTCTCTCTCCTACTGCAATAACTTGCATAAAATCTGTTTTAACAATTTAAATATGTATCCAGTACAAAATTTTTCATTTACTGCTGTGTACATTTTTCTGGTTTCATCTCCTAGGTAAGAAGTTTATGCTTTTTTTCTTTCTTTCCTAGGTCGGACATGTCATGTCATTCATGCAAATTAAATATGTCACCAACTCATTGGTAGCTGAAAGACCTACAATATCCTCATTTATTCTGTAGGATTTTAGAAAATGTGTCATAGGAAACTATTACCAAACCTTGAAAATATTTAGAAGACATCATTGTATGTCCTGTTTCAATACTTAAAGGTGGCTCCATAGCTGTAAAACAAATTCCAGACTTCTTAATCTCCTAGACCAGTAAAATAAAAATAACCATGACAGTAATAATGTTATTAAGGGCCCAGCCTTTTATTTTCCCAAATAAACTTCAAGGAAACCCCTTATATTTCTGCTTTAACCATCATTCTTCAAATAAAGGGCTTTGTAATGGTGTAGCAAGAAACTGTGATGTATTATCCAAGAATGAAGGATATTTCTTTTCAAGAAAAGATGGATGAGAACATTTTATTACAGTTTTTGTCTTCAGATTGGTGAAAATGTTGCAGACTTGAGTTTGGGTTTCACTTTTTGAGGTATTGGTAAGTGGCAATAAAGAAAATATAAACCGGTCATTCATTATTAATCATAAAACAAGTGTCCCATTCTTAGAAGAAAGAATGGCCTCAAATTTAGCTATCCTCTAATTCAATCTTGATTATTAAAAGAAGATGAAAAGTGAAGACACTATTTAGTATTGTTATTTCATTTGAGATGTAATTTGTAAATAACAACAGCGGATAAATTCCCTGTTTTCAATTCTGAAATCTTTTCTCAACAATAGCCAATATAATGTTTTCTCTAAAACACTATGTTGAATATTGTTCAATTAATGTTTTTTTATTTAGGCAACTCTAAATCTATCAGACATATGCAGTAAAATGTGAAATCTCATTTTGAACAGATACTATATAAAATATCTGGATTACAGTAGAAAAGACAAATAGTAAACTTCCTAATGTAAGAAAACAGCTGTACTTCCAAACAGAATATTATTGGAGATTATATAACAATATAAAATAACACTTATTGAACAATCTGTGCTTTGTAAGTTGACATATTAGCTCTCATTAAGGAGACAATAACAAGTTATTTCCTATGGTTTGACCACTACTGTATAGATTTACTAGTTTTATATCTTTAAAAGCTGTTTCACAATCTCAGGCTTTCCCAAGACCCCAACTATAATCCCTGATTCCGAAAAAGGATCAAGCAAGTGAGCATGATGACTTAGCCTTTTTCTCTTTTCTCTTTCATTTTTTAATGAAGGCTATGGGGGAATTTTTTCAAAATGTGTGTCCTACAAATAATGTATATAAAAACATTATTTTAATGTAAGATAGAAAGTACACATTTCTGCTGCTAAGTTAATTTTGCATGAATATGTGCATATTTATACATGAATACCACTAGATGGTTACTATAGAAATATTTATCCCTAGAGTTCTTTATTTCTTTATTTTTCTTTCTTTCTTTTCTTTTCTTTTTTCTTTTTCTTTTGAGATAGAGTCTTGCTCTTTTGCCCAGGCTGGAGTGCAGTGGCATGACCTCAGCTCACTGCAACCTCCACCTCCTGGGTTCAAGTGATTCTCCTGACTCAGCCTCCCGAGTAGCTGAAATCATAGGCGCCCACCACCATGTCCGGCTAATTTTTGTATTTTGTATTGAAACATGGGGTTTCACCATGTTGGCCAGGCTGGTCCCGATTTCCTGACCTCAGGTGATGTGCCTGTCTTGGCCTCTCGAAATGTTGGGATTACAGGCATGAGCCACCGCACCCGGCCTAGAGTTATTTATTTCTAAAAAAAAAAAAAAAAAAAAAAAAAAAAAAAAAAAAAAAGATGAGGTATATATTTTTCAGATAGTCAAAGCACACTATGTGTATCACTGCATTCTGCTAAATCTAGACTGTAGTTCAGGGACATTCAGAATGTATGTTACCATAATTGCTTCATATTCCCATGTTCTTCCATCAAACCACTTGGGCAGGTGCCTCACTCTGATATATGATCTCCTTCATACTACTTCTAACAGAATTTACCCTCATTGAATGCACAGCAGGTACTGAGCACTCTATAGTGTACTTTACATACAATTCCATTATACCCATTTTATAGAGGAGAAACTGAGGATTGATGAGGTTAACACATAATCCAAGTGATATAGTTTGGATATGTGTCCCCTCCCAAATCTCACATTGAATTATAATCCCCAGTATTAGAAGTGGGGCGTGGTGGGAAGTGATTGGATATTGGGGGTGGATTTCTCATGAATGGCTTAGCACCATCTCCTTGGTGCTGTCCTCACAATAGTGAGTGACTTCTTGTGAGACCTGGCTGTTTAAAAGTGGATGACACCCCACTCTCGCTCTCTTCTGCTTTTGCCATGTGACATGCCCACTCCCGCTTTGTCTCCCACCATGATTATAAGCTTCCAGAGGCCTCCCCAGAAGCAGATGCCAGTGTTATGCTTCTTGTACAGCCTGCAGAACCATGAGCCAATTAAACCTCTCTTCTGATAAATTTCCCAGTCTCAGGTATTTCTTTATAGCAAAAAAACAGCCTAATACGACAAGATTATATTGCTGCCAAATAACAGACCTAAGATTTCAGTTGCTGCTCTCGACACCATACGATGTTATTTTTCACTGTAATCTCTAACACTCCTTTAAATTCTTTGCTTCTGTGACCATGTCATCTAAATGAGTCTAAATAAAGCCAGTTCCTAGTGTGTTGGCATTCAAGAATCTAAGGGCAAATTCCATTTCTACCAGTTACTAGAGAGATGGAGTTGGATCTGTTACTCAACCCTCTCTAAACCTTAGTTTTCTCATCTGTAAAATGCAGATAATAATAGAAGCTTTGTCATGAGACTGTTGTGGTTTCATGGTGCTATTTCCTGTAAAGGAGTCATGTAGCACCTAGCACAGGTAAGTACTCAATATGAAACTGAGAAATAATACCACATGAAGCCCTGTAAATCTATTTACTCTTAAGAGTCTCCTTGATAGGTTTTCAGCACATTTTGATATTCAACATTAATATATGCACATTTTTGAATAAGTTGCAGAAATATTTATTATAGTGACACTTTTCTTAGAGCTAGGATTTCAAAATATATACAATGAGAGATTTCTATTCTTCTGCTGACTATTAACTATTATCATTAGATTATAAAATGAAGAACAACAAAGGCTTCTTTTTAAATCCAAGAGAACACAGAATTTAATCAATTATTCTAAGACAATACAAAGATGCAGCCTGTTCATGTGTACAATTTTATATCAATTATCATGGAAAAATATTGAGATCATTAAAGCGAAGCTCCAAAGCTTACAGAAGACTAATCTGATATTAGTGAAAAACATGACTTGAAAGTGTTTCCAGAGAAAAGTAGTTGTATTGCAAAAATGTTAGTTTTATTGGAAAAAATTTAATGATTACATTAAAAATATATAATAACTATTTGTATTTAATGTATATTTTTCTTTTTCTGTTTGCCTTCTTAATTTGATTGGCAAATCCTTCCCTCTAGGGATTCTGGTAGTTATGGTTCTGTGGAGGCCCTGCTTCACTTATCACAAACACCACCAAATGGAACTGAATTAAGGAAATGTTACTGAAGGTTAGACAGGGAATGGGACTCTGGCTTGAGACGTTCATGTTGATCATTTACAGTTAAAGGCAGTCATATGAAATGATATAATGAAGTGAAGGGGAGTAAAAGAGGAGAGAGAAGAAACGTAGTTTCATGTGAAGAACATGAGCATACACCATTCTGTTGTGCCCAGGGACTGCCGGGCAGAGTGTACACTTTAAGAAATCTTTGTTGATAAATAAGTGAAAGGATGAATTTTGTCGCTCTCTGAAATTAAGAAAACATATAGTATTCTGTTAATCAAAATAATGTGTTACTGGACGGGAGGCTGAGGCAGGAGAATGGCGTGAACCTGGGAGGCAGAGCTTGCAGTGAGCCAAGATGGCGCCACTGCACTCCAGCCTGGGCGGCAGAGCGAGACTCCATCTCAAAAAAAAAAAAAAAAAAAAAAAAAAAAAAAAAAAAAAGATTATGTGTTACTGGAATATTATCAGCCATAAAACATAAAAAATAACAAGATCATGTTTTTTGTGAGAACATGGATGGAACTGGAGGCTATTATCCTTAGCAAACTAACCCAGGAAGAGAAAACCAAATACTGCACTTTACCACTTTTAAGTGGGAGCTAAATGACAAGAACATATGGACACCTAGATGAGGACAACACACACTGGGGCCTTTTGGAGGGTGGAGGGTGGGAGGAGGGAGAGGACAAGGAAAAATAGCTACTGAGTACTGGGCTTCATATCTGAGTGATGAATAATCTGTACAACAAACCCCCATGACATGAGTTTATCTATATAACAAACCTTCACATGTATCCCGTAACCTAAAATAAAAGTTAAAAAAGAGTGTTGCTTTCCATATTGCTTCTGGGAGTACACATTCATATGACATTTTTGAAAACCACCTGCCTATACTTTGCACAGCTCTTATCCATGCATGCCTGTTAGTCCGCAATACTTTCCACGAGGAATCTATTTTAGATGATAGACACCAAACGAAAGACTTACACACTGAGATATTCCATTTGTTATTCTTAATTGAAAAAAAAACCTAAACATTAGATATACATTCACCAATAAGTACATTGATAAGGTTAGTAGGCAGACATGAAGATGATGCCCCTTTGCCCTCAAAAATGTCATGGGAAAATGTTCCTATGTTAACTGAACACAGTTGAGTGTAAAATATTACACTATGTAACTATTGATATGGGTGTGTTATTTTAAAATATAAGACTGGGCCAGGTGCAGTGGCTCACGCCTGTAATCTCAGTGCTTTGGGAGGCCAAGGCAAGAGGATAGCTTGAGGCCAGGAGTTCAAGACCAACCTGGGCAACATAATGAGACCCTGTCTCTATAAAAAAAGCTGGTGTGGTCCCAGCTACTCATGAGGCTGAGGTGTGAGGATCACATGAGCCCAGGAGTTTGAGGCTGCAGTGAGCCATGATCATACTACTGCACCCCAACCTGGGTGACAGGGCTGGATCCTGTCTCTAAAATAATAATAATGACAATAAAAATATAAGTCCATTCAGGTCATTTCTTTCTTTTTAAATTTTTTTTAATTTTTAATTTTAATTTTAATTTTTGGGATGGGGGTCTCACTCTGTCACCCAGGCTGAAGCGCAGTGGCGTGATCTTGGTTCACGGCAACCTCCGCCTCCCAGGTTCAAGCAATTCTCCTGCGTCAGCCTCCCAAGTAGCTGGGATTACAGGTGCATGCCAAGCCAAAACACCTGGCTTTTTTTTTTTTTTTTTGTAGAGACGAGGGTTTCACCATGTTGGCCAGGCTAATCTCGAACTCCTGACTTCAGATGATCTGCCCGCCTTAGCCTCCCAAAGTGTTGGGATTACAGGTGTGAGCCACCATGCCCAGCCATTCAGGTCATTTCTGTTCTTAAGATCTTGCAGAAGCTCTGCATTTTACTTCAAGCAAAATTGTAAGTCCTTGCCATGGACTACCAAGTCCTGCGTGCATGGACCCTCTGTTACCTCTGTGACCTTGTCTTTATGCCTTCTCCCTCTATCAAATCACTCTGGCCACACTGGCCTCTCTGCTGTTCCTAAAACAGGCCAGGCACAGTTGCTGTCTTAGGGCCTTCCCTAACTGTTGCCTCTGCTGGAAATGCTCTGTGCCTTGAGATCTGCACATCTCACTTCATCATTTCTTTCAGGTCTTTCTCAAATGTCACCTTCTCAATGAGACTTCCTCTGACTCCCCTAACTAGAATTTCCACACAGGCCTCTTTATCTCTGTTTGCCCACTCTCTCCTACCCTGGTCTATTTTTCTCAGTATCAGTATGATGTTTCAATATTCTATAGAATGTATTTTTTTCCTGTGTTTATTATTTATTTTGTGTGCCTCTCCTTGTCTGCTCCCACCCCATGCCCTACAGATTATAAATTTCATGAATGCACTTATCTTTTTTGGTTTTCCACGATGTAGTTCCAGTCCAAGAATAATGCCTGGCATATCGTAGATGCTCAGGAAATGTTTGTTGAATCAATGAGTTCATTAAAACACATACATAGTTTCATATACATAGAAACATGAAATTGTTAATAGCAGCTATCTTTGGATAATGTAGCTATTTGTGATATTTTTTCTTGCCCCTTTCTATATTTTTTATATATTTAATATATACTATTTTGTGACTAGAGAAAGTTCTTTATTTTAAAATGGCTGAGATAAAGATATTTTGAAATCTAGGGCCTATAAACAAATAGGCATGTGAAATGAACAAACAGGAAATGTGAAATTCTATTACACTTAAGAGTTCTGAGGAAATTTTCTGATTATTAAATAATGCTTTCCTTTCAAATCAAATGAAATTTTCGATCTTAATACATAGGTTACTGCTTTGAGGATGAGTTGTCATGGGTCCCACCGAAGATAACAGATAATTTAGCTGCCACAGTAAAGGGGACTGATGTGATTGGAAAAAGTGACAAAACCAATAAAGCCAGCAAATACTCCTTAAAGCCAAAGATAACATCCCATGGTGAAAGCTTTAGTCCTGCCTGAGAAGGATCCTTTATCACAGATAATTGTTTATGAGTCTATTTCTTTATTATTATTATTATTATTATTATTATACTTTAGGTTTTATGGTACATGTGTGCAATGTGCAGGTAAGTTACATATGTATACATTTGCCATGCTGGTGTGCTGCACCCACTAACTCGTCATCTAGCATTAGGTATATCTCCCAATGCTATCCCTCCCGCCTCCCCCCACCCCACAACAGTCCCCGAAGTGTGATGTTCCCCTTCCTGTGTCCATGTGTTCTCATTGTTCAATTCCCACCTATGAGTGAGAATATGCGGTGTTTGGTTTTTTGTTCTTGCGATAGTTTACTGAGAATGATGATTTCCAATTTCATCCATGTCCCTACAAAGGACATGAACTCATCATTTTTTATGGCTGCATAGTATTCCATGGTGTATATGTGCCACATTTTCTGAATCCAGTCTATCATTGTTGGACATTTGGGTTGGTTCCAAGTCTTTGCTATTGTGAATAATGCCATGATAAACATACATGTGCATGTGTCTTTATAGCAGCATGATTTATAGTCCTTTGGGTATATACCCAGTAATAGGATGGCTGGGTCGAATGGAATTTCTAGTTCTAGATCCCTGAGGATATATCTTGCCTCCCCCATATCTCTGAGGGATGAGGCTGTCAAATGATTTCTAGTTGTATATGCAGATAGGTGGTGAAATGAAATCAAACTTGGACAATCCTATGGAGCACTTCACTGATTCTGGATAATGAGACTTAAACCAAGAGCCAAACCTCTTGGAGTTGGCTGGATAGAGTTTCTGACACAGTTTATAACAACATCATCACACCACAAAAAGGAATGCTCTTAAAAGCAGTATCTTCTAATCTCCTAATGTGTAAGAATGGCCAATACTACTGGTTTCATTTTTCTTTAACTACCTTAGTGGACTCCAGGATTTATTGAGCCCTTTATTGGATTTATTGTCTCTTTCTATATTTTCTATATATTTAGTATATATTATTGGGAGTATTTAGAAAATATCCAAAGCCTGTAGAAAAATTTTTAAAGAAGAACCAAACACTCAGCATGTTGAAATGGGATGAAAGAGTATTCCTTAAGAAAGGGCTGGGAGGATAACCTTGCCCAGGTGATTTTGGCTCTCATTTTGGCAGGCATATTAGGATTCAGTGAATGGCTCTCCAGAATGTACCTGGAGTTTCTATTATTATAATTATAGATTATTTCCACTTAATTTAGATAACTTAATTCCCATCATGAATGCATTTTCCTTTTAGGACTTTAAAAAGTACAGCTTGTTAGATATTAAAAAATTATAAATAAAAATATAGTAAACTTAAAATAGAAGTAGTTTTATATCAAAAACATTTAGCAATGAGAGTTTAAACAGAACTGAGAAGGCGGGAGCCATGTTGGCCTGCACAGTATTAAATATTTTAAATTAGCTGCCAACAATTGAAGACTGAAAG
The DNA here is from genome assembly GCF_028885625.2 of Pongo pygmaeus. NCBI lineage: Eukaryota > Metazoa > Chordata > Mammalia > Primates > Hominidae > Pongo > Pongo pygmaeus. The sequence continues at coordinate 128,744,420 of NC_072384.2, forward strand.
AATGTACCTAAAAAAGACGGAGTTTCTGTCTTCTCTGGAAAATGTGGTACATGGGGCTACAGTGGGCAGTAATTGGCAGACTTGGGACCCCTCTAAAGTGTGGTTTGTGAGGCTACTTCTTTTCATTACAATCATTGGCCTGGAAAATATTTAATTACGTGATCCCTGGATAACAAACATCCCGGACATATTTTTCATCTTAGGTTTTCTCCCCTCAGATTTTTTTGCTTTTGTTTTTGCCTTTCGCATTAGAGAAATTGTTTGGTTTTCTTTTTTTTCAAAACTATGTTTAGAGCAATTTTAGGTTCACAGCAAATTTAACAGGAAGGTCCAGAGAGTTCCCATGTACCCCCTGCTCCTCCACACACATCCTTCCCATTGTCAATATCCCCAACCAGAGTGGTACATTTGTTATAACAGATGAATCCCCATTGACACATCGTAATCACCCAACACCCACAGTTCACATTAGTGCTCACTTTTGGCCTTGTGTATTCTATAGGTTTGGAAAAGTGACACATATATCCACCATTATAGTATTAAACAGAGTGAGAGTATTTTCACTGTCCTAAAAATCCTCTAGCAAGCCACTTATTACTATTTTTTTAACTTTTATTTTAGGTTTGGGGTTACATGTGAAGGTTTGTTACATAGGTAAACTCGTGTCATGGGAGTTTGTGTACAGATTATTTCATCACCCAGGTATTAAGCCCGGTACCCAATAGTCATTTTTTCTGCTCCTTTTCCTCCTCCACCCTTAAATTAACACCATTGGCTGTTGTTTCCTTCTTTGTGTGCATGTGTTCTCATCATTGATAAGTGAGAACATGCAGTATTTGGTTTTCTGTTCCTGTATTAGTTTGCTAAGGATAATAGCCTCCAGTTCCATCTGTGTTCCTGCAAAAGACATGACCTTGTTCTTTGTTAATGACTGCATAATATTCCATGGTGTATATGTACCACATTTTCTTTAACCAATCTGTCATGGATGGGCATATAGGTTCGTTCCATGTCTTAGCTATTGTGAATAGTGCCAGCAAGCTACTTATGCATCTGACAAAGAATTGGATATTTTCTTCCTCTTGGAGACAATATCTATGAAAATAAAATTCAGTAATTATATCTTCACTCCTCAATGTTAATATGTACCAATCTCCATCTTAAGACACATTTGCATTTTAGATTGAAGGAAGGGGGATTTTCCAATTTAGGTGGAGTTGAATTAAAATTGCCATATTTTATTTCTAAATTTGTTATTTAGTTCTTGCAATGAAAAGAATATCTGATTCACTATTGAACTCCACAATATACTTAGTGCAATGCCTGACAATTAGTCAGTGCTCCATAAATGTGTTATGGTCAATAATGGCACCACTTAAAAAATCTTGTGATTTATCTTTAAGTAAGTTAATAAAGATGATCTTTTAATTATAACTCCATGATTTTGTCTGTGAGAGTCTATAGTCCTGAAATACCAATGTTAGTGAATCTATCAGATAAGTAGAAATCATACATATAAACCATGAGTGGAAATCTCATAATTTCTGTTTTTTAAAAGTCAATACAAGATGCATATAGTTTACAATTGCAATATTTAAAACCAGTAGAATTAATGAGGCAATGTATAACAGTATCTACACATTAAATACATATGCCACCTGAGAAGACTGGCAATTAATATAAATATGTCAAAGTTTGAAAATTTCTTATGCCATAAGGTGTGGTGAAGATACTACTATGCAGAAGTCAGAAGACTGGAACTTGGGTCCCGACTATCGCTTTTATGAGTTTGACCTTGGGAAAATTCCTTAATCTCCCTGAGCTTCAGGTTCCTCATCTGTTAAATGGGACTCATATGATTCACTTTACAAGATTTGTTGTTACCGAAGGGAGATAACTTCAGTCAATGGTAATAAACATACTTTATAGAGCACCTATTTTGCCCCAGTCATTGTGACAGGATTTTTATATTTGCCACTTTAAATCCTCACAGCATCACAAGAGGGGAGGTGCTATTCGACTATTACATTTCTAAGGAGACTGAGACTCAGGCTTAGCATTTACTCAGTTGCACCTTATCAAGTGCAACGTGATTTACTCAGGTGCACTTAATCAAGTGCAATTTGATTTACTCAGTTGCATTTAATCAAGAGGCTTAATTTGAAATCCGAACCTAGACAAAACCGACTCCAGCCTGTGCTCTTTCCTGGACGCCCTGTTGTCCTCACAGAATACAACATGCTTTTGTCCCATACTAACTGTCTTTAGAACTGTTTGTCTTTGGGGTGCTCTGGTTTTATTGAGATACTGGAGCCCAGAGAAGAGCAAGGCAGACACGAGTGAGGGTTAGCATAAGAAGCTGCCTCTCTGGCTGCACCAGGTTGTACGGCTACTCTTGTTGAGAGAAGAGGGGTACTTGGGTCATTGAGGGGTATCCCCCAAACACACTGCCAGTCCTAGGTTTCCATGCAAGTAGAAAACCAACCTGCTTTTGACATTTGAGGAATGAGGAATGCTCTGCCTAACTAAAAATGTCTGCCACCTGTCTAGTCTTGTGCTGAAATCCCTAATTCCTTACAGTTATCTAAGCTAGAAGAAGGTAGCAGCAACGAGAACTGGCCACAGAATGGGTAAAATTTGATGGCCAAGAAGAGGGAAGGTGTGCAGCACAGTTTGCTGTCTGGCTGAAGTACCCTAAACAAGGAAGCTTGCAAGGGCAGGGCCAAAACCTGAGACCCGGGATCCCAGAGGGCTCATGGGATGCTGGAATGGAAGAGGAGGCCCTGATAACGACTTGGCTTTATAATCTCCTGGACCCCACACCCCACAACCAACCTGGATTCCTGGGAGCTTCTCCTGGTGGGCAAGTCAGGAGAGAGGCAGGTAGGTGAGTTTGGTTCAACTACTCACATGGCTGACAGAGAGGACCACACCCACAATAAGGGAGTTACAAACACCAGCAGATTTAGAGATGAAGCAAGAGAGGAGAGGGTAGGGGGGAAAAAAAGAAACAGAAGTTTTAGTATTATTTAAGAGGAAAGATGCAGACCTCACCAGGCTGTTTTAAAAAGAACACAAGTAGCTAGATGGTGAGGATGTAATCATTTTGTTAAAACTCAGGAAAGAGTTGAAAGTTTGCAGATATATTTCCAGATAACATCTGTCTTGGGTAATAAGCTGGATTTGTGTCTGATTGAGCTTCATATAATTGATGCATTAAAGAGGTAATTTACACCATGTGGATAAAACTTTCAGGACCTTCCAATTTGTTTTATGAATATCTGGGTAAGAAACACACTTCGTGTTTCTCAGGCTTAATATTCTAATAGAGAGAATTTTAAGACCGCATAGTTTATGAACATTTATTTCAGCTTTTTTGTATGACTTGTTTACTTTAGCTAAGTCTCTACACAATGCTCACCTGTAAGGCATGCTCTAGTTCTTTTTTGCAATGCAAATCATGCGGATCAATAGGATATTACTTCAAATCTCAAAAGCTAAAAAGTCATTATAATTATGAAAAAATCAATAATATCAATGTATATAGAAGCAAGAAGTGAATAAGATGTTGTCAGTGAAATTATCTTTACATCTCATTGCCTGATAGTCACTGGTAAATCATTAGAATTCAATATGATTTTACTGTGTGAATGAGAATGCCAGAGAAGAACTAAGGTAGTAAAATATCAAGAGACATAAAGGCAGGATACTTGCCTTGTGTGGAGGGATTGGGGAAGAGAGCATTAGGGATGAAGGAGCAACCATCTGTAGTCACAGAAGACGATCTCCAATCTAAGCCACTTATAATTCTCTCCGGAAAGGTCTTGCATGCTTTTTTTAGATTTACTCCTAGAAATTTCACATTTATTGATAACATTATAAATGGTTTCCTTTTTAAAATTTTCCCTTTTTGTTTGTGACTCATGAAAAAATATTATTTATGTAAATTTTCTGATTTATATTCAGCAAACGTCCTAAATTTATTTATTCAGTCTAATAATGCATAATTTATCTGCAGATTATTTTTTATTTTCTATGTACACAATCAAATAAACTGGAATGCTCAGATTTGGTTTCTTCCTTTCTAAATGTTTTACTGTTTGTTTCTCATTTTTGCTTTACTGCTTGGGCTAGGACCTTCAGGAAATGTTGAATAGAGTAATGCAAAAATCCTTAAAGTTACACCACCATGTATTATGCTTGCTATAGGTTTCTGTAGATACTGTTTATTAAGTTAAGGAAGTTCTTGTCTGTTTGTGGTTTTCTGGTGCTTTAATTTTATTTGTTAATTTGACTGATTATAATAGTCGATTTTCTAATGTTAAACCGGGCTTGAATTCCTGAGATAAACTCAGTTTTATAACAATATTATCTTTTTCATACTTTGTGGAACCCAACTTTCTAATATTTTGGTTGGGCAGCTATTCCTCTGATCATGAATGAGACTTGCTATATTTCCTTTGTTCTCCTGTCAAGTTAATTCAGCATATTTCTCTTTTTCTACTTGCTGGGATAGTTTGTGTACTATTGGAATTACTTATTTATCAAATATTTGTCAGAATTCTCCTGCAAAGCTAACTGGGAGTAGAAATTTTCTGTTGGAAGGTTTTTGACCCCAGAATCAAATTAATGTCTATAGACTATTCGTGGTTTCCATTTCTTCTTGAGTTACTTTAGTAAGTTATATTTGTACTCAAAATTGCCTGTTTTATCTAAATCTTATTTTTATGTATCAACATAACATTTTAATGTTATATTATTAATAATACTTTTGTCTGTAATATCTATAATGATGTTTACTTTTTTTTCATTTTTATCATTGTTTTATGGGCTTCTCCCTCTCTATTAAAATTAAGGATACCAGGCATTTGTCAATTTGATTTGCATTTTCAAAGAACCAACTTTTGATTCATTTATTCTCCATAGCCTGTGTTTCTTTTTTTGGAGACAGGGTCTCATTCTGTCGCCCAGGCTGGAGTGCAGTGGTGCCATCATGGCTCATCACAGCCTTGATCTCCTTGGCTCAAGCGATCCTCATACCTCAGCCTCCCAGTAGTTGGCACTACAGGTAAGCACCACCATGCATAGATAGTTTAAAAAATTTTTTTGTAGTGATGCAACCTGTTGCAAGGCTGGTTATTTTTTCTTGTATGAATTTCAGGTATTATTATCATTTCCTTTCTTTACTTTCTTTGGAGTTATTTTGTTGTTTAAAATCTCAGATGATAGGTGCTTATTATATTTAGTATTACAGTTAGCCTTTTTTTAAAAAAGTACACTTTTAAGGCTATATGCTTTTCCCTTAAAATGGCTTTATCTTCATTCTACAGGTTTTGAAATGTGGAATTTTTATTATCCTTAAATTCAAATTACTTTCTACTTTTCATAACAGTTTTGTAGCTCTGTATGCTAGTGAAAGGGTATTTTACATTTTTTATCCATTTAGAAATTTTCAATTTGTCTTTATTTCTAGTTGAATTGTATTGTACTCAGATAATATGTTTCACATGACATTAATCCTTGGTATTTGTTGAGAATTGCTTTACTCTCCACTATGCATGGCCAATTTCTGTAAATGTTACATACTTCTAAAGGTTTTGGTTGTAGTATTCTATATAGGTACATTAAGTTAAGCTGGTTGTGATATACAAATCTTCAAAGTTCTTACTAAATTTTTGAATAATTTCTTCTTGTAATTCTGTTTGATTTTGCTATTTTATTTTTGAGGCAATTTTATTAGGTGAATAGAAACTTAAAATAACATATCTTGCTGGCAATGTAGGTCTTTACCATTATACTTTATTTCTAGCAATGTCTTTCTGTTTTAAAGTTCCTTTTGCCCAGCCGCATGATTTCTTTGGTTAGCCATTGGATGATATATATTTTTCCATACTTATTAGTATTTCATGTTTTAAATACGTCTTACTTTGTTTAATTTTTTTTAAATCCAGTTGATAATCTTTGTATTTTATTTGCTGCATTTAGTTCATTTACTGTTAATGTAACTGCTGATATATTTGGGTCCATTTAATGTCTGTTTCCTACAATCCCATCTCTTCTTTATATTCTTTCTTCAGTTGCATTAGTCAAGTTTTATTATTTTTTGGCCTAGTGTGGAAGTTATACCTTCTTTTTTTTCTTTTAGTAGTTATCCTAAAAATATAATATGTTTACTTACCTTATCATGTTCTAAAACTAATTAACATTTTTATCCTCCTCCTGGTAAATGCAAGGATCTTAGAACATTTTAACTCTCCTAATATGGTTTGGCTGTGTCCCCACCCAAATCTCATCTTGAATTGTAGCTCCCATAATTCCCATGTCTCTGGTGGGGGGACCCAGTGGAAGATAATTGACTCATGGAGGGAGTTTCCCCTATAACTGTTCTCGTGGTAGTAAGTCTCACGAGATCTGATGGTTTTATAAGGGGTTTCCCCATTCACTTGGCTCTCATTCTCTCTTGTCTGCTGCCATGTAAGATGTGCCTTTCATCTTCCACCATGCTTGTGAGGCCTCCCCAGCCACATGGAACTGTGAGTCAATTAAACCTCTTTTTCTTTATAAATTACTCAGTCTCAGGTGTGTCTTTATCAGCAGTGTGAAAACAGACTAATGCACCCTCCTAACTTACATTATTGCCTACATTTTTATTATTTTTGACCCCATAGGTTATTATTAATATTGTTTTATACAATCATTATTTGCTTAGATTTGCTGAATATTTAAAACTTTCTTCATTCTTTATTTCTTTTTGCATTTCAGACATCATATCTGAGATTGTCTTTCTTTGGCTTGAAGTAAATCCTGTGTAATATTCTTCAGTGGGAAGTAACTTTCTCAGATTTTGTCTATATAAAAATATCTTTAGTTATTCTTGCAAGATCTCTTCACTGATATGGAATTCTAAACTGCAATTATTTTCCTTCAGCATGTTGAAAGTATCACTTTATTTCCTGACTTTTTAATGATTGCCATTCTAACTGGTGTGAGATGGTATCTCATTGTGGTTTTGATTTGCATTTCTCTGATGGCCAGTAATGGTGAGCATTTTTTCATGAGTTTTTTTGGCTGCATAAATGTCTTCTTTTAAGAAGTGTCTGTTCATGTCCTTTGCCCACTTTTTGATGGGGTTGTTTGTTTTTTTCTTTTAAATTTGTCGGAGTTCATTGTAGATTCTGGATATTAGCCCTTTGTCAGATGAGTAGGTTGCGAAAATTTTCTACCATTTTGTAGGTTGCCTGTTCACTCTGATGGTAATTTCTTTTGCTGTGCAGAAGTTCTTTAGTTTAATTAGATCCCATTTGTCAATTTTGGCTTCTGTTGCCATTGCTTTTGGTGTTTTAGACATGAAGTCCTTGCCCTTGCCTATGTCCTGAATGGTAGTGCCTAGGTTTTCTTCTAGGGTTTTTATGGTTTTAGGTCTAACGTTTAAACAGGTGCGGGAGAGGATGTGGAGAAATAGGAACACTTTTACACTGTTGGTGGGACTGTCAACTAGTTCAACCCTTGTGGAAGTCAGTGTGGCGATTCCTCAGGGATCTAGAACTAGAAATACCATTTGACCCAGCCATCCCATTACCGGGTAGATACCCAAAGACTATAAATCATGCTGCTATAAAGACACATGCACACATGTTTATTGCAGCACTATTCGCAATAGCAAAGACTTGGAACCAACCCAAATGTCCAACAATGATAGACTGGATTAAGAAAATGTGGCACATATACACCGTGGAATACTATGCAGCCATAAAAAAGGATGAGTTCATGTCCTTTGTAGGGACATTGATGAAATTGGAAATCATCATTCTCAGTAAACTATCGCAAGAACAAAAAACCAAACACCGCAGGTTCTCACTCATAGGTGGGAATTGAACAATGAGAACATGTGCAGGTTCTCACTCATAGGTGGGAATTGAACAATGAGAACACGTGGACCCAGGAAGGGGAACATCACACTCTGGGGACTGTTGTGGGGTGGGGGGAGTGGGGAGGGATAGCTTTAGGAGATATACCTAATGCTAAATGACGAGTTAATGGGTGCAGTGCACCAGCATGGCACATGTATACATATGTAACTAACCTGCACATTGTGCACATGTACCCTAAAACTTAAAGTATAATAATAATAAAATTAAAAAAAAGAAAGTATCACTTTATTATCTTTGGAATTCCATTGTTGTTTTTGTGAAGTCAAGTATCAGTTTAGTTATTTTTTAAAAAGGTCATGTATCTTTTATTCTGGCTGATATTTAAGATTTTCTGTTTATCTTTGGTGGTCTGATGATATTTAGCCAGTAATTCCTTATTTTCTTATCAACTTTTCAATACTTTTAAAATTTAAATTTTTTTTTTTTGCGATTTTAGTCATTTTCAGCAAGAGGACTGGTGAATAATTTTGTCATATTTCTGGAACAGAAATTCACAGGCATTTAACATTTATCTGACAGTGTTGGGAAAAACACAGAGAAGGATAGCACCAGTGGGCTTAAAGAAAAATGTGGATAGCATAAGAAAGACTTAATAATATTTGTGAGCAGAAAAGACTAAATTAGACAGAACTGGCCTATTGCCTGAAAAGCTTCCCAGAAAGAATCAGAAGTAGTTGGATAGAGAAGGGTGGCAAATAGGATGTCAATCTTTGATGACTTCTCACTCTCGCTCAGTTAAAAAAGCAACTTAAAAATGATCAGGTTTTAGAATGAGATGCAAAAATGAAAAATAGAACCAACCATCTACTTTCTCTTTTCTCACATAAATTCACTCAACCAAAAATAAAAATAAATAAATAAATAATAAAACGACACACAAAATGCAAATCTTCATGTAAGTCCTAAACTGTAATGTTTAAAGACATTGCGCTTACAAGGGGAAAATATACCTGCTTTTTCCATTTCATGAAAAAAAGTATGTGAGCCAAATCAACGTTTAAAACATTCTTAACTTGTAAAGAATATTAGGGAGATTTTATAGGATTCCCATTAGTTTTTATATTTGAAGAAAAAAAATTAGTTAAAAATGGTAGTTTAAATTTGGACAGCACTTTAGAAATTAGAATAGTCAATATTACTTATTAAATTCTATTTTTGTATAATTTGTAAATAAACTATATATATAAACTATAAATATATATAAACTATAAATATATATATAAACTATAAATATATATATATAAACTATAAATATATATATATATATATATTTTTTTTTTGAGATGGAGTCTCACTCTGTCACCCAGGCTGGAGTGCAGTGGCGCGATCTAGGCTCACTGTAAGCTCTGCCTCCCAGGTTCATGCCATTCTCCTGCCTCAGCCTCCCAAGTAGCTGGGACTACAGGCGCCTGCCACCACGCCCGGCTAATTTTTTTTTTTTTTTTTTTTTTGTATTTTTAGTAGAGACGGGGTTTCACCATGTTAGCCAGGATGGCCTCGATCTCCTGACCTCGTGATCCGCCTGCCTCGGCCTCCGAAAGTGCTGGGATTACAGGCTTGAGCCACCTTGCCCAGCTGTAAATAAACTATTTTTAAGCCCATTACCCATTCACAAGGGTTATTATTTGACTCACCCAAGAACACCATTTTTAAAAAATGTTATAGCAACATTCCTCCTTTTTGTGTAAATTATATTTCTAATTACAATGCATTTCCCAGGTGCCATTAGGCATTACCAAGGTGTTTAATTATACTTTTTCATCCAAGTTAACCTTAATTATTGTGGTTTCACTGAAAGTTTTCTTATTTAGTTCCTAGCTGTAACTTTGCCCAATTCATTTTCTTTCAGAAGATGAAATCAATACCTGAGATGGGACCAGTACGTCTGTTTAATGGTTAACAATGATTAACCTTTTTATTCATTCAGCAGTTATCATTGTTCATTTTTTTTTTGGGTGAGACAAAAGTTCATGGAGTAAGAATTATTTGCTTTCTAAAGGTAGATCATTAATAAAGTAATTGAGTAATAAAATAATTGAAATGGAGATAATTAAACAGCCATAACCTATATGCAACTATTATTAATGGCAACCTTAAGCATTATGCTCCATATAAATCATAAAAACAGAAAAAGTTTACTCACTAAAAAGACCATAAACTGAATATGATATAAGTACGTGTTTCAGGTTTTATAACTCCATATATTTCCAAATAGCCAAGGTTCAAGAAACTTTGCCTTGTTCCTGGAAACCACATTTCATCTTTTCTGGAGGAAGCAGAGCATGAAATTTTCCTGAGGCTGAGCGGATGAGGTGTTTCATCATTATTAGGACAATATAGCCATTGGCACAGCAGGTTTATGCTGTTGCCTCATTAGATGCCACTGAGAAAACTGAATTAAGAGCAAAAAGTGAGCAAGTCCAACTACGGTGATTATGTAAAGAGACTTCCAGACGTTTTAGTACTTTAAAACAATGATTCTCTTATTCCTAAAATGTCCAAAAGTGCTATACATAGATCTCTGAGAGAAATCCTATAAATGTAATATTTATTGCAAATTATAGTTGCAAACAGGCAAGAGAGCTTCTGTGTGATGCAAGCAAAGAGGACAAAGCAAAACCTCAAAATTTAGGAGGTGGTGTTTGTTGTAGCTCAGGGAGAAAGCTCAGCAGGTCATCCTGTTTATTAGCCAGCTTCTAGGCAGAGTGGAACGGAATGTGTCCTATATAGAAAAGCATTGTGGTTAGAAATGTCTTCCCTTGTGAAGGATTTAAACTAAAATGTGCCAACCAAGAGAACAAGACTCTTATTTTTCCCTCAAGACCTACTTTGTAATAAGATCTTTTATATATTCTTTTAGTGTTTACATCGTAATTGCCCCCCAAATCCGACATATATGTTTCACATGTAATTACATTCCAATTGTGATAGAATAGACACAGGAACTGAGAGGATGCTTTATTTTTATTAGTGTTCCTAATGTACTGGCTCAATTCTTCTCCACTGTAGATGGAATGAAGTTTATTGCTTTAAGCAAAATTACCAGTGCAGCAATAAATTGTCATGGTTATATGTCCCGGGCCTTCTTGTCACTGATTCAAATTTACTTCTGAGCTCCTCATTTTCTAAGGTAAAGTCTTCTATAAATAGACAAGCATTTCATTTCTCCTTAAACACTCAATCAAAATGGGATGTCTTTCTAATGATTTGTTAACAGTTCCATAAACAACTTAAAAGTACAACAATCAGAAAGAACATAATCCTTTCTAAGCAATTGTAAAACCAAGTAGAAATCTGTGTGCATGTTCATTCTTTTATTCTTTCGACAAATAGCTACTGATATGGTTTGACTGTGTCCCCACCCAAATCTCATCTTGAATTGTAGCTCCCATAATTCCCATGTGTTGTGGGAGGGACCCTGTGAGAGGTAATTGAATCATGGGAGTGGGTCTTTTCTGTACTGTTCTTGTGATAGCGACTAAGTCTCACGAGGTCTGATGGCTTTATAAAGGGGAGGTCCCTTGCAAATGCCCTCTTTGCTTGTCACCATGTAAGACGTGGCTTTGCTCCTCTTTGCCTTCTGCCATGATTGTGAGGCCTCCCCAGCCATATGGAACTGTGAGTCAATTAAACCTCTTTCCTTTATAAATTCCCCAGTCTTAGGTATGTCTTTATTAGCTGCTTGAGAACAGATTAATACAGCTACTGGGCAGCAAGCACTGTGCAAGGAGCTCAAGATACTGCAGTAAATAAAGCAGACAAACATCCCTACCTTCATGGAGTTTATGTTGTACTGGAGAAGAGAGACAGAAAAGCAATAAAATAAATAAAAGTAAAATATGTAAGATATGAAGGAAAATAACATTTGAATATTAATCTTGTAAAGTAAATATTTTCACATAAGTTGATAGTTTTCTTTGTACACAAATAATAAGAATCAGGTCAGGAAACATTAATAAACACATTCAGCATAGTCAACTAATTTTGCCAAAGTCACATAGTAGGTCATAGAATATGATCTTAAAACCCAGGTCTTTCAATTTCATGCCGTGGGATTTTTCCATTACAAAATACTGCCTACACAGCACCAAAAGTAAATTACATGTTTCCAGAGAGCTGTATATTGAATATCATGGAAATAAAAATTCAGTTGATCTGAAAGATTGAATGTATATCTGAATATTCCAAGGTTTTCTACTCATAGCCTCAAAAAAGAAAAAGGCAGGACCCAATTAATAAGAATGGAATGGAGCAGCTGGATAATTAGCAATAGACCACCTGTTATTCCTCCTTTTTAGTTGTTGTTTTTTTAATAGACTTTTCTTTCAGAGGGATTCTATTTGTCTCATTGCAGACACTTCTACGACTTTGGTTTATGAGTATGGGGGTAAAGGAGTTTTCATTTTGCGGGGAAGCTTACGGAAGAAAGCTAAGGGGTAGTACATGAGTCCGTTTTACAATTGCAGGAAATGCCTTCATTGGAGAGTTTTAGAAGTAAAACACGGAGGGCAAAATATTTTCAGATTGTTTAGGTGGCCACAGAGGTGTAGTAGTTGTTTTGTTTAAGTTGGATAATTATGAGTCTTAAAAGAAAAAAAAGTCACCAAGAAAACAAGGCACCAAGTTTTAGATAGTTATACTTTTTATTAAGCCATGGTTATTAGCCTGCTGTAGAATGCATGAGACCAATGTGGAAATGCCAGGGGCACAACAGCATGTCAAGCTTAATGAAGCTCACTGTGACTGACACACTTGGAAAAGGTCAAGAAGTGTGCAGCAGAATGGACAACACACAGATTCATTTCTTCCATGACTGTGCACTCAAGCAAAGCAGCATGGAGAATTGAGCCATTATTCAGTGAAATTCATCAGCATTCTGTTCAATGTTGACCATACATTCAAGCAACTCCAATTTATTGCCCAGATTGTCCACTATCTGCATTCTTTACCCACTTTGCTCTTTTTAAGACCAGAGAGGCTGTGTGAAAATACAATACACATATATAATTGTAACTGTAATTTACTTATTTCTTTTTTTTTTTTTAGCATAGTCTATGTGATTTTACCCCTTACAGTAGTGCCAAGAGAACAATTACATCCCAGCTCCAGTATGAAAGTGGTTAAAGTAGCCAGGAGTGGGAAGAAACAGAGACAAGTTTAAATTGTGTCCTTGGGAGTATGAAAGGTCAAAGTCTGAGACACTGAATTCTCTGGCTAATTCTATGGAGTGAACTTAGGGCCCACTGGGAAAATAAGAAAAATATAAAAAGATTCAAAATTCAATAAGAATAAAATTGGGAATGAAAAAGGGAGAGCTATTCTTAACCAGTTCACCCAAGTGATCTCATACCTTTAAGATTTTCAGTCTAGATTTATATTCTCCCTGCAGATCTTTTCCCCTGAGCTTCAGATTTGAATACCCAATGGCCTGTTGGATGTCTACATCTACATATTTCACATCTATTTCAAATACAACTTATTTCAGTCTGCTTTGCCTTTCCCTAGGACTTTGCTGCTCAGTTTTTGGCATTACAATTAGCCCAAATTATCTGAACTAAAGAAAAATTGAATTTACCCTTGAATCTCTTTTCCCTCACCCCAGTCAAATACCAAATACTTCCAATTTTGCTCTCCAAATATGTTTTGCATTCCATCTCCTTCTTTCTGTTCTTAATATCACTGAATGGATTCAGTCCCTCCTTATGTGGCAGAGATGAAGAAACCAAGACTGAGGGATGAAGTAATTTACCAATGGGCAGTGATGGAGTCAGGGTTCCAGTCTGGACTGTAGGGTCCATCCTCTACCCAGTCTGAGCTCTCCCCTGCTGTCCCACCCTGCCTTTACTAATTCAGACACAGTCCAGGTTCCTAAATATGGTGTGAAGGCAAAAATTGCACCAAAGTTAAATAGATAAGAAAGACTTTATTCGAGGCTATTGCAATGGAGGAGAACTCCATTTCTTAAATAGGAAATGGAACTCATTTCTGCTTAAACAAAGAGCAGGGGAGTTTTTAAGAGCAGGGTTGGGGTGAGAATGAAAACCATAGGCCATCTGTGTTTGTTAACTGGCCTTATCTAAAGGAAAAGTAAACTTTCTCGTATCTTCATGAGAGGACGGGCTTGCAAAACTACAACTGGAAACAACGCACCCACAGAAGTTAGGCTCCTACCCTCCCGCAGAAACTGGGAGATGGGGTGCTATCTCCCTGCATGTTTGCATTTCAAGGAGGTGGCTCCTGGGTCTTTAAAGAAAGACATTCCTGGGTTATAAAATTGAAAAGAGGCTTTTAAAAGGATTTATGTCACAAAGGTTAAAGAAATAACTTACAATTACACATTTTCTAGAGAAACTGCTTTAAGAAAATGGAGGTCTGGGCCTAGAGTCAGGAAGCATATGTGAAGTTTGGCCAAACTGAGGGACATATTAAGGTCATCTTCTATAGACTACAGGGGGCTTCAATCATCAAGCCCTTCTCTTCCTCTCTGCTCTAGTTTCTCACCACAGAGAACTATGTATTTTGCCTCTGTGTCACCATCACTATGTCTGTGGAACTAATTTTTATGTAAGGGCATCTTTGCAATCTCCCTCCAGACCAATCTGTGGTTTGTTGACTGCTACTAGGAATCTGGTCTGGGGCTAGGAGCCTGGAGCCAAGAGCTTCTTGTTCATTTGGAGAGGAAGTCAAGGGAACCTGACATTCCCTACCCTCAGCTGCCAAACAAGGTCTTTAACAGAAAAACCTCCATCACTTTGAAGAAGACAGAAACCAGCCAAAATACAAATTAGAGTGGAGGAAGTTCAGCTTAATTTGGTGTTTTTAATGAACCTGAGAATTGATGCTGTCAGTGGAATCTGGCATGGAAGCAGGGGAGGTAGAATATTGTACCAATCATGTCCATCTTCCCCATGATTATAAAATTTAAATGTTCTTTAGCTAGATCTATGAGTACCTTCTGAACGAAGTACTTTAATATATTTACTTGGTTAGGGGTAAACTTTTATATACCAATTGTATTAGTCTGTTCTCACACTGCTATAAAAAAACTGTCTGAGACTGGGTAATTTATAAAGGAAAGGGGTTTAATTGACTCACAGTTCCAAATGACTGAAGAAGTCCTCAGGAAACTTACAATCATGGCAGAAGGGGAAGGAAACATGTCCTTCTTCACATGATGGCAGGATGGAGAAGTGCTGAGCAAAGAGGGAATAGCCCCTTATAAAACCATCAGACCTTGTGAGAACTCACTCACTATCATGAGAACAGCAGCATGGGGGATAACCGCCCCTATGATTTAATTACCTCCCACCAAATCCCTCCCATGATACTTGGAGATTATGGGAACTACAATTCAAGATGAGATTTGGGTGGGGACAAAGCTAAATCATATCACCAATCAAAGATACTTGATGGGACAGTGACTACTTTTAGGTGAACTTTTTCAACATATTTTAAAGCTCTGCATATTTGTGAGTTAATAAATACTTATTTTCAGTGCCCTGGACTCAGTGCCCCTTTCCTTATACTGACTTTCTTGGCCTTCCAAATAAGATATTAGCATCTAATTTCTCTGCGCTCACAGGTAAACTTGGCCCAGATAACATTTATGTTTCATTTATTTGTTTAACAAACATTTGTCAGATCTGACATTGTGTAAAATGCGATGAGGCAATGTAGATGCAAGAGTAACAAAACTTAGATGAATCTTCCTTTCAACCAGCTCACAGTGAGTGGCTAAGGCAGGTGTTAAACAAATAATCACATAAAGAAGTACAAATGTATAACTGTCATGAAGCGTGAGGCACTGATACTTAGCAGGGATTTGACTTAGTAAAGGAAGTCCAGGGAAAGCTTCACTGGGAATCTAGCTTATAAAGGATGAATAGGAATTAGCTAGGTGAAGAGACCCAATAGGTAGGAATGGCTAAAAGTAGGTCAGTCTAGCTACTGTGTAGACAGTGAGAGAATGTGAAAGTCAGGAAAAGCCTGGATAGGAAGACAGGGTGAGCTCATATGAGACCTTTGAGGCGTTCAGAGTAGATGTAAGTGGGAGGCTACTGAGTTGGCCCAATCTAGAAACAATGATATTTTCATTTGCTGCATGAGTTTCAGCCATCAGTGAAGAAAAAAGGTTCATAAGATATTTGCTCAGGAAACAGAAAACCAAACACTGCATATTCTCGCTTAAAAGTGGGAGCTTAATAATAAGAACACATGGACACAGGGAGGGGCACAATACACACTGTCAGAGGGGTGGGGGAGGGAGAGCATCAGGAAAAATAGTTAATGCATGCTGGGCTTAATACCTAGGTGGTGGGTTGATAGGTGCAGCAAACCACCATGGCACACGTTTACGTATGTAACAAACCTGCGTGTCCTGCACATGCATCTTGGAACTAAAAATAAAACAGAACAAAATAAAATAAAATAAAATACATGTTTGCTTAGAAGTACAAATCCACATTGCATCTAATCCACTCTTACAAATTGCCCTTGATTGAAATGTTTGTTTGTTTTTGCCACCTTAGACTCCAAGCTTTTATGTCCTATGAAGTATGTGGTAATCAGTTGAAATGCCTTGTTTATAGGATTGCCAGTACTATATTCAGAAATATTCCTAGGCTTTCTATCTATTGTGTTGTTAAATAAGAGCATGGTTCAAGTTCATATTCCTTCAGAAGTACAATTTATTAACAAAATAATCATGGCCCAGAGGAAGGAGTCAATAGAAAATAGAAGGCATTTACCTATTACTAGGAATTTGCTTTGTTTTTATTTTTGATAGATGTTGGTGTAACCTATATATATTCTTTGCTAAGAAATAACACTTGAGCCATGTAGAGTCAGCAGTTCGGCCCCTTCAGAGGCTGAGGTTTGCTGCTTCTGTGTACTTTCCTTCCAAACAAATGAGGTTGGAGAAACAGGTTGATCTCCAGAATGAGAAACTCTTCAGATGCTTCCTGCCTTTTTATATCTGCATTTCAGAATCAAAAGAGCTAAATTAGAGAATTTATTAATAGTTAAATTTCAGGTATCAATTCTGATATAAGTAATATCTTGTGGAAATGTCTCTTATATTTGAAATATTCTAATTGGCCAAATCAAGTGGATCCTTCCCCTTAATTACTGATTGGTAAGCTTTATCTTAGTTTAAACTTGAACAAGACCAGTGGTTTGGCCATTTTAAATAAATTATATTCATTCACCTATTCAAAAGTTGTCAACATACAATGAAAAGAGTTCACTGAAATTAGTTGTTAATACTGACAACAGGGATTGTGTAGCACACATACATTATATATTGCTATATTAATCTGACTTTGAGAGGTAACAGGATGGGAGGGACAAAGAGGTTGGCAGAATACATAGGAGAGGAAACAAAGTCCTTCTTTTTTTTTTTTTTTTTTTTTTTTTTTTTTTTTTTTAAACGGAGTTTCACTCTTGTTGCCCAGGTTGGAGTGCAATGGCGTGAGCTTGGCTCACTGCAACCTCCGCCTCCCGAGTTCAAGTGATTCTCCTGCCTCAGTCTCCCAAGTAGCTGGGATTATAGGCACGTGCCACCACGCCTGGCTAATTTTGTATTTTTAGTAGAGACGGGGTTTCACCATGTTGGTCAGGCTGGTCTCAAACTCCTGACCTCAGTTGATCCACCCGGCTCAGCCTCCCAAAGTGCTGTGATTACAGGTGTGAGTCACGCGCCTGGCCACAAAGCCCTTCTTAAAGCCAGTGCCATGAGGAGGTAGCAAAACTGGGAGGAACAGCTTTGTTGCAGCCACAGAAACGGAATCATTAAGCACTGGGGCTCTCAGACAAAATCTTGCTGTCCCACTTTTAAAGCGAGCAGAAAGCAATTGCATGTCAATGAGCAACTGGATATCAGCAGCAACAATGACAGGCTGGGGATTACCAATACAACCTAATGTTTTTCTGGTAAGTTTTAGATTTTTGCACTACCCCAGTGAATGACTGCAATTATTAAGCCAACTGAGTGGCATGGGGATCCAGGGAGACAGAGAGATGAGAGAGAGAAAGAGAGAAAGATAGATAGATAGAGAGAGATTTAATTAGAATAAAAAAATAATATTTATTATACATGTATCAAATGCTAGGGGCAAAAATTCTTTGATTGAATTCCAATAGCTTTTATGCTCACTATGCAAGATGCAGACAAAGGTACTAAGTGACCCACTACTGGCTCCTCCTCCTCATCCCATCTACAGATTCTCTCTCTCTTTTACTTGTTCTTATTTTATCCCACTCCATCCTTTCCTCCGTAATATTGAAGAGCAGCAATTGTACCTATTTATAATGTACACAGGTCAACATGGGTGTTTGCAGGTGTGGGCAGTATTTCCACCTCCCTTGCTATGTGCTGTTGAGAACACGGTAATATAGCAAAATATATTATGAAGAAGCCATTTGGGATACTCTGGGTTGCCTTCTTATTTGCATGACATATGACCAACCTGTTGGGTGACCGTTTCCAGATGTCCTTGAAACATTTAAAAAGATGCTTTTAAAATGTCATCTTAATGACAGCTGCCACTTTTGAATAACCCTATTCTGGTGATCCTATAATCTTAGTTCTCCCTGGGAATGCCCCTGTGATGGTTAATATTAGCTGTCAACTTGATAGGATTGAAAGATGCCTCAATGGCTGGTAGAGTATTATTCTTGGGTGTGCCCGTGAGGGTGTTGCCAGAGGGGATTGACATTTGGGTCAGTGGACTGGGAGAGGAAGACCCACTCGCAGTGTGGGTGGGCACCATCCAATTGGCTTGCCAGCACAGCAAAAACAAAGCAGGCAGAAGAAAATGGGATAACTTTGCTTCCTGAGTCTTCTGGTTTCCTTCTTTCTCCTGGGCTGGATGCTTCCTTCTGCCCTTGGACATCAGACTGCAGATTCTTCAGCCTTTGGACTCTTGGACTTACACCAGTGGTTTTCCAGGGCCTCTCAGGCCTTCAACCACAGGCTGAAGGCTGCACTGTTGGCTTCTCTGGTCTGGAGACTTTCAGAGTTTGACTGAGCCACTACTGGCTTCTTTCTTCCTCAGCTTGCAGATGGCCTATCGTGGGCCTTCGCCTTGTGATCGTGTGAGCCAGTTCTCCCTAATAAACTCCCTCTCATGTATACATATGTCTTATTAATGCTGTCTCTCTGGAAAGCCCTGACTGATACAGCCCCCAAACATTGTGGTATTGAAATTATAGTTTCAACAGTGATTATCACAATAGTAACAATTTCTGTTTATGAAGCATTTACAATATGCCACACACTGGGCTACAACCTTTGTATGAATTAGGGCTTCCAGCCACTTCTACACTGAAAACCATCAATGACATTTCATTTTTTTTAGGAGGAATACCCAATGGTCCCCAAGGCTTAACCTATTCTGGCCCCTGCCTTTCGGGTCTCATTGTCACTCGTCTCTTCCTCATTTCCTGTACTTCAGGCACACACTTGGAGCTCTTTAAATGCTCAATTGCTCTCCTGCCTCTGGACTCTTCCAACTGCTGGTCCGGCTGCCAGAGCACTCTTCCTCATGAGAATGCACTCTGCCTTGCTCTCCTGCTTAAGTCTTGTTCATTGTCATATGTTCTTAAAGACCATGTTCCTTTTCCTTGGCGCACACATGTCAGTTTGCTGTATGTCCACTGATGTCATTGTCTTTCTCTCCATTGGTACCACGAGAAGGGGGTGGACTCTACTTGTGTTCATTATTGCATATCAGCTGATATCTGATATACAATAAAGGATCAATATGAGTACTGAATAAATAAAAGAATGAATGGATTCTGTTTTGCCAAGGCTTATATCTATTTTACATTAGACCTTAAGAGACTTGCTTCTGTGGCAGCATTTTTTTTTACCCATCTCACAGGCATTTGGAACCCACTATAGGGGTCAATGAGTGACTCGGTAACTCTGAGAGACTAGACATGTATCCATTTCCCCAAAGTCCTGGTCACCTCAAATACTGTTAGAAGTCCCACTACACAGTTCTAATCCAATTGATCTATGTGCTGTCTTTTAGACTTTGAATAACACTGTGGTCTTATCCTAAGGGAAAAGAAGGGTATTGATATTTATCAAGGGCCTACTTTCTTCCTGGAACACCATTTGGTGCCTTTCATACATTCAGTTGAAATAACTACCAGTGCATTAAAAATAGAATAATAATTGTAAGGTATTTTGGAAACATAAAGACCTCTGTAATATTAACTATGTTAGAACATTTCTTAGAGGATTGAGTTTTTGAAATATTCAATTGCACCTGCATTGCTTAGTGAGATAACTCACTCCTCTACAGATAACCTTTGTGAAAATAAAAATGATTTTTGGCAATGTCATTCCCTGGAGAAAATCTGATAAACTTAAAGTGATTGCAAATTGTCCCCCAAAAGATCAGGTGTCCTTGTTATTGTTAAGCCAGTCTCTGCAATTACAAGATTGTGTAAGAAAGCAAAAGTTGTCTTAACTAATGTACTGAACATTTAACAATTAGTTTCTAGTAAAGTTCTTACCCCACCTACCTTGAATGTCTCTCTGTCCATTGCATCAACATATTTTGTGGTTCTTGCCTGTTGATACTTTAAGAGGTTGTGACTTTTATTTAAGAAAAATGCTAATCAACTGGAATGGCAAACTTTGAGGAAGATGAAGGATTTCCAAAAAAAGAAGAAAGTAATGTTAGAGAACTCTTTAATCACATGTCAAACTACCACCAAATGAGTCTGGCAGAGTGAGAACAGTTAACGTCAGAAGAGGAGAAAATCCATGAGGACTATGACATGATAGGTGCCTCAAAGAGACAGATCTGAGAATCAAAGAATTAAAGGGAGTGCTGGCAAAATTGATGAGGCTGTTTATGACGTGCTTATGATCTTGTGACACAAAGGGCCATGTTTACATACAATTTTAAAGGGAAAATTATGATCTATTAATCAACATCTGATTCATTATTTGTTTATTACATAATTCATATTTACTTAAAAACTATTGACAAAAGGAACTAATTTCCCTTATATTATTTTGAAAGAGAAATGCCCAAACATATTCACTTTGTTCACCATTTAATATGATACCTAGACCTCCTTGTAGTAAATTTACTTTACGTGCCTTTTTCCAGGTTCTATGTACCATCACATAATGAAGACTACATTCAAGTCACTAGGTTTTATCTCTTTCTTTCAAATAAGTTAAGTAAGTTGTTCCCCTGATTTTTTGCCCACTCTCAATCATCCATACCAGTCCTATATAATTAATTTTCAAGGTTAAAACTTGGATCATATCTTCTCTTTTCCTGCCTCATTCTTTATATATGTTCTTATTTATCCTGTGGAAAATGTCTTTGACACAATAGAAATACTGAGGAAAATGTTATCATTAATATTTTCACGCATTTCTTCTGCATGATGAATGACTATGATCTATAAGAGCTGAGTGTTATTATGGTTATTGTATCATTCTTGCATTGCTACGAAGAAATACCTGAGACCCAGTGATTTATAAAGAAAGCAGGTTTAATTGGCTCACATTTCTGCGGGGTGTACAGGAAGCATAGAACTGGCATGTGCTTCTAGGGAGGTTTCTGGAAGCTTACAGTCATGGCAGAAAGCAAAGTGGGAGCTAGCACATCACATGGTGAGAGCAGGATCCAGAGAGAGAGGGGAGGGTGCCATACACTTTCGCACAACCAGATTTTGGGAGAACTCACTATCACGAGGACAGCACCAAGAGGATGGTGCTAAACCATTCATGAAAAATCCGGCCCCATGATCCAATCACTTCCCACCAGGCCCCACCTCCAACACTGAGGGTTAAATTTCAGCAGGAGGTTTAGGTGGGGACGTACATCCAAACTATATCAATTGTGATAACAACTTCTCTAGTTAGGATGTTCTCTGAATAGTGAATCTCTTTCTTGGATACTTTTTATAATGATCCATGTGATGAAACTGCAGCTAATTTTCTATATTACCTGATTCTCATGAAGTCACCACATTTTTTTCACCTTTGCAAAGACAGAAATACTAATAGTGTAACAGAATGCCAGATCAGATCACCGATCTACTTATAATTAACACAAGTGAAGTCAATATACCTTTTTAATCACTATATTGAAGCACTGTTGATTCATTTATTTAAAAAGTTGAAGTAAAAATTAAAAATATTCAGGTATATTAAATCCACGAGTCAGCAATGAACACATTATATGGGGCCAAGAATTTGCTTAGAGAAAAATGACTTCAATGGGTTCTTAATTTATTTTTATCTGAGTTTTATTTTTGGTTTGAATTACCCAGATAAATTCTTTAATGTATTTGTCTATGTAAATTAAGTGGAAGAATTATGTACTCAAGTGAAAATAAGTGGGTAAGTCTATTCGTATATGCAGTCTGCCAAAAGTAATTTACTGAATTCTTTTTATGTTCTTAGTTCAAAATTATAGGCTTGTAGGACAAAAAGAAATAAGGTATGTTATGTAACTTATATTAACACTGAAGTATATAGAAAAGAAATCATCAATTCTCTTAGTGTCTTTGGAAGCAGTATTAGATATTTTAAAGTTTCTACCATATTATTTAATTCATTGTAATATCTGAGAAAAATACACTAAAGTATAAAATGTACAAACTGAAAAAGACATGCTCATACATTAATACCTTTAGTATACACTGATATATACGCACACATATTTAAAATGTATATGTAATATTATGCTTAATGAATAATTTAGGAAAATATCCAACAAAACTTTAGCATTCTATCTTATTATATATTTATTTTAAAACAGTTGATTTACTTTAATGCACTAATCATTTCAAAGAAACTACTTAAACTTTTTATATACAGTTTATCATTAAAGTCAGATTAAATATGAATAGACCATAATTTTTATGAGCTTCAACTTGCCACAAGAAAATTATTTTTTCTGTTTTAAAGAAAATGATTGATCTATAGACTGATTTAATAGTGGATATAGACAGACCTCATTTTACTGTACTTTACTATGCTCTGCAGATACTGTGTTATAAATGGAAGGTTTGTGGAAATTGTGCATCCAGTAATCCCATTGGCATCATTTTTCCAAACAGCATGTGTTGCCTTAATGTCTCTGTGTCACATTTTGAAAATTCTTGCAATATTTTAAAATTTGTCATTATTAGTATTACAGCTATTATGGTGATCTGTGATTAGTGATCTTTGATGTTACTATTGTAATTATTTTGGGGCACCACACACCATGGCTATACAGGAAGGTGAACTTAATCGACAAATGGTGGTCTGATTGTTGTTCCACTGACTGGAAGTTACCCCTTCTCTCTTCCTCTCCTTGGGTCTTTCTATTCCCCAAGACAAAATAGTATTGATGTCAGGCCAATTAATGACTCTAAAATGGCCTGTAGGTCTTCAAATGAAAGGAAAAGTCACACATATCTCACCTTACATCTAAAACTGGGTATGATGAAGTGAGGAAGGGATATTGAAAGCTGAGACAGGCCAAAAGCTAGGCCTCTTGCATCAAGCAGTTAGCCACATTGTGAATGCAAAGGGAAAAGTGCTTGAAGGAAATTAAAAGTGTTAATCCAGGGAATACACGAACGATAAGAAAAAGAAACAGCCTAATTGCTGATATGGAGAAAGTCTGAGTGTTCTGGACATACAATCAAGCCAACCACAACATTCCCTTAAGGCAAAGCCTAATCCAGAGCAAGGCCCTCACTCTCTTCAATTCTATGAAGGTTGGAAGAGGTGAGGAAACTGCAGAAGAAAAGTTTGAAGCTAGCAGAGGTTGGTTCATGAGGTTTAAGGAAAGAAACTGTCTCCATATATAAAAGTGCAAAGTCAAGCAGAAAGTGCTGATGGAAAAGGTGCAGAAAATTATCCAGAATATTTAGCAAAGATTATTGATGAAGGTGGATTCAATAAACAACAGACTTTCAATGTAAATGAAAAATCCTTACATTAGAACAAGATGCCATCTAGGACTTTCATAGCTAGAGAGGAGAAGTCAATGCCTGGCTTCAAAGCTTCAGAAGCCAAGCTGACTCACTTTTTAAGTGCTAATGCAGCTGGTGACTTTAAGTGGAAGCTGATGCTCATTTACTATTCCAAAAATCCTAGGGCCCTTAAGATTTATGATAAATCTACTCTGCCTGTGCTCTGTAAATGGAACAAAGCCTGGATGATAGCACGTCTGTTTACAGGACGATTTGCTGTTTATTTTAAGCCCACTAAGACCTGTTACTTAGAAAAATATTTCTTGCAAAATGTTACTGCTCATTGACAATGTACCTTGTCACCCAAGAGCTCTGATGAAGTTGTACAAGAAAATTAATGTTGTTTTCATGCCTGCTTACATAACATCCATTCTGTAGTCCAAGGATCAAGGAGTAATTTTGATTTTCAAGTCTTATGATCTAAAAAGTACACTTTGTGCTTGCTTACACAGCATGTTTATTAAAATTAGAATGATACAGAGAAGATTAGCATGGACCCAGCACAAGAATGACATGAAAATTCTTGAAGAATTCCATATTTTTGAAAATTAAAAAAAATTACAAGGGTATAGTTGCCATACATAGTGATTCCTATGATGGATCTGGGCAAAGTAAATTAAAAATCTTCTGGAAATAACTCAGCATTCTAGATGCTATTATGAACATTCATGATTCATGAGGAGGCCGAAATATCAACATTAATGAGAGTCTAGAAGATGTTGATTTCAACTTTCATGGATGACATTGAGGGGTTCAAGGCTTCAGTGGCTAAAGTAATTGCAATTTTGATAGAAATAGTAAGAACTAGAATTAAAAATGGAGTCTGAAGATATGACTAAATTACTGCAATCTCATGATAGAACTTGAACGAATGAGGAAGGGCTTCTTATGGATGAGCAAATAAATTGTTTTTTTTTGCGATGGAAACTACTCCTGGTGAAGATGCTGTGAACATTGTTGAAATGACCACAAAGAGTTTAGAAAACTTAATTTGATAAGGTATTCTAAATGCATAAACTTAACTGATAAAGCAGTGACAGAGATTGTGAGGATTGATTCTAATTTTGAAAGTTCTACTATGGGCAAAATGCTATCAAACAGCATAGTATGCTACAGAGGAGCTTTTCATGAAAAGCAGAGTCAATCGATGGAGCAAGCATTTTTGTTTTCCTATTTTAAGAAATTTGCACAGCCACCCCAATCTTCAGCAACAATCACCCTGATTAGTTGGCAGCCATCAACATCAAGGCAAGACCCACCACTAGCAAAAAGATCAGAACTCTCTGAAGGCTCAGATTATCATTACCACTTTTTTAATATAGTTTTTTAAAATTAAGATATGTACATTATGGTTTTACACATAATACTATCACACACTTTATATACTACGCTATAAAGTACACATAACTTTTGTATCCCCTGGAAAACCAAAAAAATGTCGTGCCTTAGTTCATTATGATATTTACTTTATTGTATTGTTCTGGAACCAAGCCTACCATATCGCTGGGGTATGTCTCCTTTCCATCTTGTTTCTCTAGGAATTTGTGATATTTAACAGAAAAGATATATATATATAAATATATATATTTCACAGAAAAGATATATAAAGTGGAAAAACACAAGTTAGAACTCAGGGTTAAGAATACTAGAAATTATAATAAGAGGTCAATATCATGGTTAACAACAACACAGATATTCAGGTCATAAACTTCTACACTTTTTATAATTGAGCTTTGAATTTGTTTCTAGGACTTCTGGCAGCTGAAGTGAAATAAGGAGGTGAGAAATTGTATAGACATTATTTTTTCTTATGGAAAAGTAAAGACGGTATTTAGACGTGGATGATAGACATGTTTTTCTGTACCAGAAAATTTCAAGTGCTTCCAATTTTGTTTCGGAGATTTATTATTATTATTTTAAGTAAATCCAGTGCAGTCTTAAGTACAATCTGTTGCATATCATTTTATTCTTGGCTTAACTTCTAAATATTTGTGTGATTTGAGTAATTCATTTAACTTTTCTTGACTTTGGTTTCTTCATCTGTAAAGGAAGGGGACTGGGCAAGATGACCTGCACTCAAGTCCTTTGTAATTCTAATATCCCACATCCAATGGGTTCCCATTTTCCCAACATAGAGAATAGCACTTGCTATTTAAAAAGCCAAGTTTGCCTTTTTATAAGTTTGCCTATATTGTATAGGTGAGTCTCTTCTTAGGAAGAAATAGTTTTAAGTTAGGGGTCACCTGTCAATTATGTTGAATGCTCCTAAGAATTAAATAAGAGAAGGACTGATCAGTTTGGTTCATTTGCGAGAGATCACTCAAGAAATGAAAAGTTAATTTCAGAATGGAATGAGTATCAACTTCCTGGTGTACTGGGTATCTACTTCCTAGCATGTCTCTTTACATTCTTTGATTTGTGGCCCCAGCTGTGCTCACTGTGTAATTGGACCCACACACTGTTAATGTAAGGAAGGCAGGAACTGGGTCTTTCTTACTCCATTGAGAGTCTTGAAGGTGTCAGGAGAGAGTGTCTGCTCAATAAATGTTGACTGACAATTGACTCCTGAATCTTCTTCTTACTCCTATTGACATGCTACCAAAATCAATGTTTTGTCAACCCCTGTGCAGCACAGATGCATCTAACATGAGATTTATCATCTAATGTCATTGTTTACCTTGAAAATTTTTGGAGCCAAAATAACCTTTGAAAATCTCTGAAGAGGCTTATAAATTATGGTATGTTGGATTTTGTGAAAAAATCTTATAAAGTTCTGTGTGTGTGTATATCCTATATAAGAATGTATAATATATAATAAATGTACCAGTTAAATATATTTACTATATTTTTAGTCATATGAGGATGAAAGAGAAATGAAAGAATAAAAAAAGGAAAATGATAATGTCACACCGTATTTGCAAGAGTTAAAAGCATATATGATACAACACCATTCCATCCATAAATAGCAGCAGCTAGCTTGTGGACTATGAAATGGGCAATGTGTGAATTGATAACAGGGTAAGTATGATTCCCAGTTCACACTCCATGTCTCTAGGAGAAGCCTACAGGCCATGGTATTTATTGTTATTATCTGGAGCTGGTCCATAGGACATACCTCTTGACTACTTGCACAACTGGTCAGGGTGAGACTCATTTCTCCCTTTTTCCAACTTCATCCTCATATCAATGCACCCAGGAGTATGTTGTTAGGTAGTGATAAGGGTCTTTGGAATTCTAGAGCAAAAAGAGTTCTGTGAGATCCTTTGGAAATCTTCATAAGCCAATGTAAAGCCCATCTGATCACCTACCATTTCAACCCTGAGGGTAGCCGAGTCAGGCAGGATGGGTTAGGTTATAATACAATATCACACAATTCCAAAACCCCAGGGGATTAAGACCACAAAGTCTTATTTATATTTCTTACTCATGCTACATGTCCATCATGGACTGGCTTGGGGCTCTGCTCCAATTCAACCTCATTCTGAAACTCAGGCTGTTGGAACAGCCACAACCTGAAATCTGTTAGTCACCATGGCAGAAAGTAAGAGAAATGAAGCAAGTCACACATGAGATCTTTAACACTTACATTGGAAGAGACACGTATCCCTTCTGTGCACTTTGCATTGGCCAAGTCATATTATGTCACTATGTCTTATATCAAGGAGAAGAGCAAGTACAATCCTGCCCTATGCTTAGGAGTACAACTGGAAAACTTGCTGAATAGCATTAATGACCACTGCAATAAACATGCTCCAAAGAGTGAATTTGGTAGGGTTTCCAGGTCCATCCTGATCTGGTTTTATGTTCTTGAATAATCTTTAGTTGTTTCAGCTCAGGCACACTGAATGACTCGCGTATCGAAGACGAGGAACAAATAGTCTTGTCCCTCTTCCCTTTTATTTAATAAAGAAAGAAAGAAGGAAACAAGGAGAAAGAAACAAGAAAGAAATTAGTCTTAGCAGAATTTCATGTGTCATTTGATGACCAGAATGATCAGTTTTTTGTTCAGTTAATGCCTGTGGTAGACTGAATAATGAACTCCCTCAAAGATGTCCGTATCTTAATTCCTGAAACTTGTAGTATATGTGATATTGTATGACAAAGCGAAATCAAGGTTCAAGATGGAATTAAGTTTACTAGCCAGCCGATCTTAATATAGAAAGATTATGCTGGATTATCCAGGTGACCCGATGTAATCACAAGGTTTATTAAAAGTGAAGGGGGTAGGCAGAAGAGGAGGTCAGAAGTCAGTTGGTGTGATGGGAGAAAAGGACTCAACCGTCCATTGCTAGCTTTGTAGATGGAGAAAGGTAGTCATGAGGCAAGCAATATAAGCAGCCTACGGAAGCTGGAAATGGCAATAAGACCATTTCTCCCACGAAACCTCCAGAAAGGAATGCAGCCCTGGCCTCACCTTGATTTTATCCCAGTGAGATTCATGTCAGACTTCTGACCTACAGAACTGTGAGATGATAAATGTATTGTTTTAAGCCACTCATTTTCTGACAATTTTAAAAAGCAATAGAAAAGCAATACAATGCCTTTATGTTTTTTTAACTAACTTGTACTTCAAAAACCATGGCTACTCTAACAAGTTCATACGCTATTTCAATAATTTGGCTCTGTAATATGTCGTTAAAAGGAATAAAAGGAGGCACATTGGTTTGCATATTATTGTTATTTTCTTTGGAGAAAAACTCTGTTAAACCATGTGGCAGAATTTGTCACCTCTTCTACCTTAAGGAGAAATGTGGCTTGGCATGCAGGTAGAGGCTTTAGTGTCTGAATTCTTAGCTCTATTGGGAACAGATACAAACTTTCTAATTCACATGCTAAACTTTGTTGGCTGTCACTCCCTGTGTTTCCATTGCTTCCTGTGGCTCTGTCAAAGCCTCTTATAGCATCCACCCATCTTTGTAGCTGCTTTTGATTCAGAGACCATATTTTGAGAAAGACTGAATCAAAAGACATTCAGAAAGAAGGTGATATCTTGAGATTACATAGTAAGATAATCACAGGCAGGAACTTCTTTTTTTTTTTTCCTCATATGCTTCAATGACGTTCTCAGAATTTGGAGTGAAAAATGTCTGAAATAAACAAAGCTATGTGGCATGAGAAGGTCTTGAAGGACTCCAGAGTGGAAATGTATTGGCATTAGAAAACTGAGAGGAACAGTGATAGAGTTAACATTAGACTTTGAGTTTGAAATCCTAGAGATCAAGTTCTGGCTCGGTCACTCACTACATGAGTAACCTTTGACAAGTCGTTTAACTTGTCTCAGTCTTCATTCCTCATCTTTAACATGGGAATATGACGCTGACTTCCAGTTTCCATTTGGAGATACTATTATTTTACACATGATTTTTGGCTTTCAACAAAAAATTACCAGCCCTATTGAAAAGCAAGGAAAAAAGAAAAACACTTCCAAGGGATGAAGCAACCAACAGAACCAGACCTAGGTATGGCACAGATGTTGGAACTATTTGGCAGGGAATTACAAATCATGATTATAATTTAAATGGTTCTGATGGAAAATGCAGACGGCATGCAAGCTCGCATGAGTAGTTACAGCAGAGAGATAAGAACTATAAGGTAAAACTAAATGCTAAATGGAAATGCTAAAAATGTAAAACATGGTAACCAGATGAAGAATGCCTTTGATAAATATATAAGTAGAATGAACTCAACCAAGGAAAGAATCAATGAACTTAAAGATAGGTCAGTACAAATTACCCATCTGAAAAAAAAAAAGGAAAAATAAAGGAAACAAAAACAAAATTATAAGATAACATCCAAGAGCTGTATTCTAATATATGTGCAATTAAAATTCTAGAAGGAAAAGAAAAAAGCAGAACAGGATAGGAAAACCATGTTAAGAAATTATGGCTGAATTTTTTTTGAGAATTAATAATAAGCATGAAGTCACAGATCCAAGAAGCTCTTTGGACAGAAGAGAGTTTAATACCAGGCAGAAACTTTGATCTATGCAAATGAAACATCAGAAATGGAATAAATGAAGGGTTTTTTTTCATATTTCTAATTATTCTAAAAATATCTGATGATTTAAAGCAAAATATGTATTATGTTTATGACATTTGTAAAAATAAAATATGTGATGATATTAGCACAAAAGATCAGAGGAGATAATTTGGAATGTATACTTGTAAAAACCTCACACTGGATGTGAAGTGGTATGTTAAAATTTGAAGGTAGATTCTGCTTAATAAAAAACATCTTCTAAATCCTGGAACAACCACATACTTTTTAACAAAAGATAAATAATGAATCAATAAAGAAAGTAAAACAGAATCACAAAAAAGTTCTCATTTAACCCAAGCAGAGCAGAAATTTTAAAAAAGAATAAAAAATATATGACACAAATAGAAAATAGTGAGTTAATTTATCCCTATCTACAATCTTAACAAATGCGAATGGTCTTAACACATCAATTAAAAAAAAGAGATTTTTTAGATGAGATAAAAAGGTAAGATACAATACCCTATCTATAAGAAACAACTTAAATTTGAAGAGAGAGATTTAAAAAAAAAGATAGAAAAAAATAAGCCAAAAGGAAGAAAGGGTATCTATGCTAATATCAGATAAAGTCAACTTTCTATCTGAGTTATTAACTTTATTAACTTTAAAAATCTGTCATGAAACCATCATATTTAGAGGAGTTCATTCAGTATGATGGGAAGCAATCGCTAAAGACTCACTATTTCTTGTACTGCATAATACTGTCTCAAGCCTCACATCCTTTTCAAATATTTGAAATAGTTTTCGCATTTCCCAGACGATGAAAATAAATCACAGAGTAGGTAAGCATTTTGTCCCAGAGTGGATAACCAATCACTAATATATGACAGAACCAGGATCTTAATTACCGTGCTGTCTTCTTTACAAAAGAGTTTCTGTAAGTATAATGCTGCTTTCCACCTCTGGGGGAACATTAAAAACAATAAAGCCCAATTCTCGAAGACAAGCTTTCTTTTGGATGGGTGTATGTTGCTTCAGTTCTTTTAAATGCCTTGATTTCACCCACCACTTTCAAGAGAGTAAGACATTTATCCATATCATTCCCAAGGGAGAGTACCTGCTACAATACAGATTGTGGCATTATAGAAGACTAAAGTAAGAGGGACATAGAAGATAAGTATATCCAAGATACACGTCAGCACATCCAGGAGGCGGCAGAGAAGCAACAGGTCAGGTAACTTGCCCAGACAGTCTCAGCCATTAATTTCAGAACAGGACTAAGCACCAGGTCTCCAAATATCAAATACAGAGTTGGGCGCGTGACTCACGCCTGTAATCCCAGCACTTCCGGAGGCCGGGGCGGGTGGATCACCTGAGATCAGTTTGGGACTAGCCTGACCAACATGGTGAAATCCCGTCTCTACTGAAAATACAAAATTAGCCGGGCGTGGTGGCACATGCCAGTAATCCCAGCTACTTGGGAGGCTGAGGCGGGAGAATCTCTTGAATCCCGGAGGGAGGTGGAGGTTGCAGTGAGCGGAGATCGCGCCATTGCACTCCAGCCTGGGTAACAAGAGCAAAACTCTGTCTCAAAAACAAAAAACAAAACAAACAAACAAAAAACAACAAAACAAAAAAACAAATATAATACATCACTGTTTCCTCTTCCCCTCCTTACAATTATTTGTAGCTGTAACTCTGTAACACCAAGAAAAAACTCAATTCAAATGAGTAGCACTAGCCAAAGGAGGCCACTTGTAAAACAAAATATATCCTAATCATTCATTTATGAGATGATTGTAAGGGCCCATTTACTAGATGATGGAGCAAGTGCCCATAAAACTTGCCAGTATCTGAAGTGTAGTTTTAATGTTGGTCTTTTAAGCCTTTTTTTTTCTATTGGGAATTGCCTTCAGAATTCCAGTCTCTTAACCAACTATCCACAACCCAGCAACAACGTGGACTCTCAGAGTTTGAGGCACCAGGACTTTCAAATTCCCAGATCCTTTCTCTATAGGAAATTGTACCTCTTGGGCAGTGTTACCCTGAAAAGAGAGTGAGACTTGGGGAATATGCCCACAGCTCAGTGCTGGCCTTGAGGACAGTGTGCATTCCAAGACAGAGAATGAAGTTAAGTGTACTCTTAAGGCAGTATTTTGTATTTGTCCCTGTTCCTCCACTTAAGAGTAATGGATTAATCTTTTCTGAAAGTTTTTCACAAATAGGACAAAGAAATTTAAATATACTTTTAAATTTCTCCTTTTGTGCAAATCTAAAATCAGTTAACCTTTCTGTAAAAACTTGGTGATGGAAGATCATAGTCCAGTATACAGTATTGGGTTGTTTGTTCCATTTTAAAAAATCAATTTTATTTTTGCTGGAACTAACATACTGAGAGGTGAAATCTTGAGATTCTGATGAGTTTTAGTGAAATGTGTCTGCGTTAAACTTCGGATTGGTTAAAACAAAATGACAGGAAGCCTATATACATTATTACACATGGAGAAAATCAATCTAAATTGTTTTTTCAAAAGTTTACATTTGATGAGTTTTGATCTTATCATTTGAAGTGCCATATAAAAATTTTATTATTAAAATAGAATCCAGTAAACCAAGCAAAAAGAACAAAACAATACAGTATAACAATGCAAATGTTTAGAAAACAGGGAACTCTCTTAACATTTAAATTCAAGCTTAGATATGGTCAAGGTGACAAACTATTTCTGTTTGCTAAAAAAGATTATTTTAGCACTTGTTGGCTTTAAAAGATGGTCTCCTTGCTTTTAGGCTGCCCCCATGTGTTCTGATGGTATCAGTATTTGTCCAAATTGTGTACCAGGAATTCTTTTTCCTTCCATTTAAAATAAAGTATGGATTTTCAATCAGTACACAAGAGAAAACTGGACTTGAAGGCAGAAAAATTTTGTGGATGACCTAGCTCTGCTACATACGATTTATATGGATTTTTTAATACAATTATTTCCTTTATTTAATTTCCTTTTGCTTCAGAGTTTTCAGCTAGGAAATGGAGATGATAATATCTGTCATGATTGACTCACAAGGATGTGATGATCAAATAATTTAATATATTAGATAACACTTGACAACACCTTACTATACACACACTAGTTACCAATATAAAAGTGAGACTGATTTTTTTTCTTTAAGTGGAAACTACTGCATTGTAATACAGTGTACTATAGAACACATTGGATGGAAGTACTTTGATTCTTTTTTTGTTTTTCTAATGTCTAATTTTGCAACTTAGCAAATCAAATCAATTTTCCATAAAATAGATGACTAAAGAACCTCTATCAAAGCTTTTAGATTTAAAAAAAAAATCCCTCTTAAATTTTTTTTTTCTTGAATTGGGATACTAGTCAGAAAACACTTGGATTCCGGGTCTATAATGCAACTAACATGGAAACATTTAATCTCTGCACAGCTTGGTTTCCTTATGGAAGATATCTTCCAGCTTTGATAACAAGTGATTTTAAGAAATCTGTGATGCAATCCACATAATTTACCGCACCTTTAAAAATGAAAATATTCATAGTAAAAATAAATTAGAGTTTTCACAGAAGAAAGGGAATACAGTTTAATAACTCAAAGAACCCAAAACATTGCCTTTAAAAAAAAAAACATGTTTTACAGTTTCTGAAGTATATGAGTCAAATTAAGTTTTAATATCAATCATCACAGAATATTGCTTGATTGAAATTTCAGTAATTTATATTTGTGTTTAATTGAAAATTCTAAGAAAATGGAAAAGCCAACATAAAAATATATTCTATAATTAACTCAATGTTATTAAATCATTTTGTTTTCTCTAATTATTAAGTAGAATGTCTTAAATTGTTTTCTAATTCTTAAGAGAAACAGTGATTTATAACCACCAACTTAATTTTGTTAGATACCAAAAATGTTTTCAGATTTGGACATCACAAACCTTGACAATAACAATTTGATATTTGCTGATCATTGTTGCTTTCTTCGAAAAGCTTACGTGGAATAGTCAATAATCAATTCTTTAAAATGCAATGTTTTGTGAACAAGTAGCGTGACTAACACATGATTTGTCTACACCATTAAAAATTTTAATTTACCTTTTGCATCCCAATCCCTATGGCTTTCAATTAAGTCTTACAGAAAAGGAATGGTGTTTCTTGTGTACAATGAAATAGAGGATTGAATCAACTCATGTACAGGAGTTAATTTACATGATTAAGAATGCTAGTAAAATACCCGAAATTACTACACTGATTTGTGGATTAAGAAGGCTAATAAAATACCTGAAATTACTACACTGATTTGTGGAAACTGGTGAATAAAAAGTCAGGTTCAAAAAGTTTACTTTGCTGCAGCTGATATTAAGCCTATGTTAACATTTTGATAGGCTACTACAAGATACAGAGCAATATCATCGGAGTTGCTTTGCTCTTTATAAGGTCATTTTATAGTACTGAGACAGAAATAATTTTAATAAATTACTGGCACAATGTGTTTCTGGTAATTTAGAAAATGTTCCAGTATTTGAATAGAAATATAGTCAGGATTCAGGCACAGCTATATTGGTCTGTAAAACCGGATTAAAGCAATCAATCTGTTATCAAAAATCTCTATTGGAAGATTATTAGGATCACCCAATTCACCGTTTCAATTCTAATGACCATTTGCCCTAGACAGTAGAATGGATAGGTGGAGAAAGTGAGCTTCCAATTTACATGACTTTCCAAACACCTTAATGCCTTCGCTTAAATATCACTGGCAATTTTTTTTTTAAGTTGAAAAAAATCGGCAAAATGGAAAGACAGTGGTGGTCGTTTGACCGTGTTCCGCTGGGGCAGGGATCCGGAGGGTGGGGATTGAGACTTCACTTAAGAGCTGCTTCAAGGGGTACACAGAAACCACAGCGGGCCTTTTCTGAATCATTTGCTACCCCCGCGGCGAAGGGACGCTTAAGGAGGAAGTGCCTGTGGAGCTGAGAAAGCGTTATTTCATCGCGGAATACAAATAATTCAGGTCTCTAGATGGCAGCCTTCAATTATGCCTTTGGAAAGCAGTCTCTCTCCTCCTCCGCCACCCCCACCTCCCCTCCCACCGCATCTCGGCTCCTTGGCAATGTAGTATCACTCCATGTGTGCCCTGGCCAGTGGATATTTGGTTTTGCTACTCTCCAAGAATCCGAACTTAAAGTGTTTATTCTAGGGCCTGGTGCTCTCCTCTGGAAGCTACCTACCTGTTTGCTTGGGGAAAAGAGGGAGTAGGGATGGCACGAAGAGCCACGCTGAGCCGCTGCCGAGGAGAGGTGGGGCTGCGCCGCAGCCAGGGCACCCTCTCCCTGGGAGCAACAGCATCCTCGGCTCCCGGCGCGAACGCTCCGCGCCCAGCGAGCGCAAAGAGCGCAAAGGCCACCTGCCCGGCTGGGGGAGCAGGACCAGCACCACCGCCCCTATTTACACAGACGTTTATGGGAAAGACATAAAAATCTCAGGTTCTTAATTTCGCAAAGGACTGAGTTAGAAGGAGTGAGGAAGAGGGGCAAAAAAGAGACAGGAGAAAGAAACACACCCCGAAAAACACGTTACTCGCACCCGGCAGCTCCTGGGGTGGCGTCCGTGACCTACCCCGGTGTGGGGGACGAGCAAAGCCAAAGGTGTTAAAGAAGGAACTCGCAGACTGGCAGGGGGTGTGGGGACGGTGGAGAACTGTGGGACTGCAGGGGACTTAGGTCTTTTCTGCCCTGTCTTAAGATCTCACTTTGGGGGCAGTCTAGGTGTCGGTGGGGGTGAGGGAAAATCTTCCCCACCCCAGCAGCCCCAGACACCCACTCAGGTCCAGGTGGAAGGAAAGCGGGGGTACTTTGCCCTAGCCCGGCTCCCTCCTGTTTTAGACCTTGGAATCTGTCTCCCCACAAGGTGTGAAACCTCTCCAAGCTGTGTCCGCGGAAAGTCCGGCTCCTGGCCCCACCCAGGGCAGAGCAGATCTCCGTCCCTGGGCCTTAGAGGCGGGCACGGGGCTGACCCCCAACCCGTGCCACTCCAGTGCACAGGCCCCACTCAGCATCGCGCCCTGTGGGGCAGTTGACAGGGACCCCTGTAGCTCCAGCGAGGCTGGGCCGGACTTATTTACAAGTGCGGTGACCCCTGTCTCCTCCCTGGGAGCCCCGTGCAAACCGAAGCGCTCTGGGGCAAGTTGGTGAGCGACTCACAACGCGGAACGGAGTTTGATCGACATGGTATTGGGCATAGAAAGAAGCGGGTCTTACCTTGGTACCGAGAGCAGGGAGTTGCCATCCATTGTTGGTGGGCGCCCAGAGAAGAAAGACGGAAAGTGCAGGCGAAGGATAAGTCTGTGGTGCTAGGACCCAGCTCCCAGAGTGCCAGACTGGCGCGCGCCAGGAGAGAGGCGCGCAGGATGGGGCGGCGGCGGCGCCCACGGAGACTCGCTCCTCCCTGGCCAGCAAGCTCTGTGCGCTGCGACCGCCCGCTGTCCCCTCCCACCGTCCTCTCTGATCTTGCAGGAGCGCTTGGCCAACGCTCCCACCTTTCTGCCTGGCTCCTGCCTCCTGCAGGCGGGCCCCAGTCTCAGTTGCTCGAGGATCCTGCTCTATCGCTCATTCGTGCCCAGAAGCATAGGTGACTCCGACAAAATTCCTGTCTCCCCAACCACCGTCGTCTCCCCTCCCTTTCTCGCTGGCGTACAGCAGGTCTGAGCCCTGAAGTTGTTCACCCACTTTCCCACATTCACGCCCTCACTCCTGGCAATGCCCACACTCCCCACGGGTTGCGCGCCACTCCTCTGGCTTCCTGTCTCGATTTCATTTTTGTTTATGCTCTACCATGTTATGGTCGATCAGTCAGAACGATGCTGTCTTTGACCTCCTAAGTCTTTTCCCTTTATTTGGACTTTCTCTCTTGGTTTTGGTTTTCACGTTTCTTTAATTCATTTTACTTAACTGTGACTTAGTCTTCTCTTTCTTCTGTTGGAACCGTGTACGCACATAGAAATCTCAAAACCTACGAGAGCGGCCATCCATCCGAGGACAGCACTCAGAACCTGGGAGGGAGAGCTGTCACAAACTTCCCCAGTTGACGGCTGGGTATCTCCCTGAGCAAAAAGGACAGTTGTCTTAAGAAAAAAGACACTGATAGTAGCAAATATCTGCTAAAATGAGGGCGCTGTTGAATCTGCTTCTTTTTCCAATTAAAAAACAAATTAAAAATAAAATTTGGGACTTCCACAAATGGGAAGGTTGAGCCAATGTACTTTTAGCTATTCCTCCTAATAAGTACAACTAAATCCCCCGGAGATTATCTATGAAACAGGCATGAGAAAAAGGTGGACAGAAGAATGCAGACCAGCTAGAGATCCTGGGACTCAAGGCATGGCATGATGATGGGTTCCTGAGGTTCTCCCAGACTTTGGCTGAAGAAGATGACAGCCCGGAAATGTCAAGGGGCAGAGACAGGAAAAGCCTTGACAAAGGACTCCTCTTTCTAGCCCAAGGATCAGGAGAGAGGCAGCTCAGCAAGATGGAAAATTTACACACAATAATAGCTCCACTGTGGCCAAACACCATGAGAAAAAACCTGTGGCCCTTTTTCAACTACACCTTCAAAGGCCAAGCAGGGACCCCACATTTCACCATTTGTAGGCTCTATGGATGTAAGTCAGTCCCCTGGGCCAGGTGGTGTCAGAGAAGACTAAGTAGGGACCAGGACTTTCATCCCCTCCAAACACTGGCTGCACTCTCCTTTTCGTGTCTCGTTTCCACCATCATGGTTGCAAGAAGAGCTTGAACTTCCACATCTACACAGAAATAATGAAGTCCCTTTCCCATTCCACACATACAGATGGCATTAAGGCAAAGTAGGGAGCCAGGACTTTTTAAAAAATATTTTTAATTTCCATAGATTTTTGGGGAGCAGGTGGTATTTTGTTACTTGAGTAAGTTCTTTAGTGGTGATTTGTGAGATTTTGGTGCACCCATTACCTGAGCAGTATACCCTGAACCCAGTTTGCAGTCTTTTATCACTTACCCCCCTCCCACACTTTCCCCTGAGTCCCCAAAGTCTATTGTATCATTCTTGTGTCTTTGCCTCTTCACAGCTTAGCTCCCACTTATGAGCGAGAACATATGTTTGGTTTTCCATTCCTGAGTTACTTCACATAGAATAATAGTCTCGTGTTCCATCCAAATTGCTAAATTGCCATTAATTCATTCCTTTTTATGACTGAGTAGTATTCCATCGTATATATGTATAGCACAATTTCTTTATCCACTTGTTGATTGATGGGCATTTGGGCTGGTTCCATGGGATCCAGGACTTTTAATCCTAACAAGGAGTAGCAGCACCACTTCTTCACCTTGGTATCAGTGGAGCTTGTACTTTCACATCCACAGAGCGGTAACCGGCACACCCCCCCCCACCCCACTTCCACTCTACACTGAGGCAGTGTCAGAGGAATTGTTGTGGAGAATCAAAAACCATAGTTCATAGGTAACAAGGCCCTGTGTGTGTTCCCTGCCCCCGACTCCCAATCACAGAAGGCCACATGGGAAGCAGGAACTAGGTACTCCTACCACTCTTAGCCAGAGAGATATCAGTGCAGGCCTAGTGAGGACCCTGAACTCCCACCCACCCTTGCTTCACAGTAATGAATACCACTACCTGTTTTTCAAGTGTCAGCAAAAGCCAAGTGAGGAGCCCAGACTTCCACCCCCACTTGGTAGTGATGAGGCAGTGCTGCCCTTATTTTCCTTGCCGTACAGGAGAAGTGTCAAGAGAATCCATCTAAAACAGCTCTTTAAATAAAATTCAGAATGTTCTAACATAATGCCCCAAATAGGCAGGCTTTAATAGAAAATTATTTGTCATATTAAGAACCAGATCTGAATGAGAATCAACACAAAACAAAACAATCAATCGATACTATTAATAACATGGAAATGACAGGGATGTTAAATGTATCTGTCAAAGATTTTAAAGCAGCCATGATAAAAATAATTTAATAAGTAATATAAAAAACTAAAAAATAGAAAGTCAGCCCCTAAAATATCTAAGCAAATATAAGTAGAAGATGTAAAGAAAAACTAAATGGAGATTTTAGAAGTGAAAAATACAGTAACCAAAATAAAACACAAACTGTTTTATTAGTTGGAGAGAAACATCACTTTATCCATAAGGGAAATATAGTTCAAAAACAGTGGATTTCCCACTAGAAGCCATGGAGGACTGAAGTAATTGACAACATTTTTCAAGTGTGGAGGAAGACAACTATGAACACAGAATCTTATGTCTAATAAAAATACTCATTAGAAATGAAGATGAAAATGGTATAGGATTCCAGCAGAGCTCTCCTAAAAGAATGATTAAAGGAAATTCTCTAGACACCAATGAAACTGTCTTTACAGTTTCAGGCATCTTAGAATATCAGGAAAGAAGAAAACAGTAAGAAAAATTTGAAAGATAAAACAGAATTTCTTCTTTTGAGTTTCCTAGACTATATTTGAAAATCAAAGGAAAGATTATGACTTTGATATGCTTCTAAATATAGATAGAGAAAACATTTAAGACAATTATATTAAAGGGAGATGGGTAAAGGGTGTAAGACAAGTAAAGTTTACACATTTTGCTCAAACTGGTAAATTGACAACACCAATAAACTATAAATTTTTATATACATATACATATACATACATATATACACATACATACATACACATATATATAACATGTATAGAAATTATAAAGCTATGCACATAGATATACTCAAAAATAATATAGGTTAAATCAATAAAATTGGTTTTATTGATTTAAAAAATTTTTTATTTTAATCATTTTAAATGATTTTTGTCATTTTAAAATTTTAAAAAGTGTTTAACCCATAGTAAAGGAGGAAAAAGGAAACAAAAACCAAAAAGGGAGAAAACAAACAGAAACAACAAAATAAAACCAAAAAAGGAGAAAATAAACAGAAACAACAAAATAAAACCCTGTCAATTTTGAGCTTAATGTACCAATGATTACATTAAATGTAAAGGGTCTAAATAGAATGATTTAAAGACAGAGATTGGCAGTGTGGATTAAAAATACGACCCAATTATGTGCTCTCTGTAACAAACAAAAGCCCTATAGGAAAATTGAAAGTAAAAGTGTGATAAAAGATATATTATGCAAACATTATTTAAAAGAAAGCACATGTGGCTATATTTGTATAACATACAATAGACCACAGAGCAAGGAAAATTACCAGAGACAGAGAGGGAGATTATTTAATAATAAGAGGGTCAATCTACCAAGTAGACACAGCAACTTTAAATGTATACACAGAAACAGCAGAGCTGCAAAACATATAAAACAACAGAATAATAGAACTAAAAAGAGACAAATCCAAAATTATATCTGAAGACTTTAACCACTTTTTCTCAACAGTTGATAAAACAACTAGTCAGAAAATTATTGAGAATATTGAAAGACTCAGCAACACCATCACCCAAAAGGATCAAATTGACATTTATAGAATATGCCACCTAAAAATAGAAAACACTTTTTTTTCAGGTGTCCATTGACCATACACCAAGATAAACCATATTTGGGGGCAAAAAGGAAATGTCAATAAATTAAAAATGATTGAAATCATGTATGTAGTGTGTCCTCCAACTACAATGGGAACAAAAAGGACATCAAGAACAGAAAGATAAGAGGAATATATTCAAACACTTGGAAACTAAACAACACCCATTTAAATAATCAAAGAGGGAACCTCAAAGAAAATTTTAAAAATACAACTAATTCAATGAAGATGAAGATACAATATATCAAAATTTCTGGGACATTATTACGCTACATACTAAGAGGAAACTTCTGGAAATTAAATACTTGACAAAAGACTAGCATCTAGAATATATTTTAAAAGCCTCTCAAAACTCAACTGTAAAAAAAAAAAATGCCGGGCATAGTGGCTCATGCCTGTAATCCCAGCACTTTGGGAGGCCAAGGAGGGCGGATCACGAGGTCAAGAGATTGCAACCATCCTGGCTAACATGGTGAAATCCCGTCTCTACTAAAAAAAAAAAAAAAATACAAAAAAATCAGCTGGGTGTGGTGGTGGGCGCCTGTAGTCCCAGCTACCCGGGAGGCTGAGGCAGGCGAATGCCGTGAACCCAGGAGGCGGAGCTTGCAGTGAGCGGAGATCGAGCCACTGTACTCCAGCCTGGGCAACTGAGCGAGATTCTGTTTCAAAAAACAAACAAACAAACAAACATCCAACTAGAACATGAGCTAAAGATATAAACAGGCATTTCATTAAGAGGTTTTACAGATGGCAAATAAGCACAGGAAAAGATGTTCAACATTACTATTAGATAAGTTTTAATTTTGTGTTGTTTCTTGTTAGAACAACAATGACATTTCATTTTACACTCTTCAAAATGGCTAAAATTAAAAATATTTACACAACCAAATGTTGACAAAGTTGTGGGAAAAATTGAGTCACTCATCCATTACTAGTGAGAATATAAAATATTAAAATCACTGAAGTAGTTCAGCAATTTCATAAAAAAACTAAACATGCTAGAAGAATACGACCACACAATTGCACTCCTGAGCATTTATCTCAGAGAAATTAAGCCTGTCCGCGAAATAATTCTTACTCCAATGTTTATAGCCATTTTACTTGTAATAATCAAAACCTAGAAACAACAAAGACATCCCTCATTGGCAAATAGTTAAACAAATTGGTGTAGCCATTCCTTGGAATATTACTCAGCAATTAAAAACAACAACAACAAACTATTGATACATGAAATAACATGGATGAATCTCCAGAAAATTATGCTGAGTGAAAATAGTAATCCAGGTGGTTATATGATTGTAAATATATAATAACATATATAAATATATGTATATATTATGTAAATAAATAATATATAATATATGTATATACAAAGTAAATATATAATATATCTATATATTATGTAAATATATAATATATAATATTTGTATATATTATGTAAATATAATATATGTATATATATTTTACATATATATAACATTTGTAGAAAACAAAATTTTAGAAATGGAGAGCAGATTAATGATTGCTGGAAACTAAGGAGAGGTGGGGAAGAAGGGAAGTGGATGTAGATATAAAATGGCAACATGATTGATAGATCTTTGTGGTTATGGAAATATTGTATATGCTAACTGTATTAATGTCAATATCCTAGGTGTAATATTATACTATAGCTTTTGCAACGTGCTACCATTGGAGTAAACTGAGTAAAGGGTATATAAGGTTGCTTTTCTTATTTCTTACAACTGCATGCGAAACAATAGTAATTTCAAGTAAAAATTGAATTAAAAAACAGAAAGAAAATATTGCTTTTATATTGTCAACTAGTATATTACATAGATTAAGTGCACAGCCTATACAAAAATTTAAAGATTTTTCTCTAGATTATGCTGTCTTCACTAAAGAAAGAAAATGATTGCCTTCCAAGTACCCACAATCAATGGGAATTTAGAGATAAGTAGAAAGGGAACACACACACACACACACACACACAGACTGATGCAAAGCCCTCTTAGCCACAGTGGAATAAAGAGATGTTGTAGCATAACTGCTGCTAATGAAACAATCATCAATATTTTAAAATGCTTTCAGTGCTTTAAAATCAATCCTGAATAGAATAATAGAATAAAATCAATCCTGACTATAATAATAATAGAACTGCTCCATTTTGTTGGAGCAGTTCTCTGAAAGATCAGCGCCATTGTTAAGTTGAACACTAAACGATCCAGATCTGTTTCTTTCTTTTTTTTCTTTTTTTTCCTAAGAGACATCTTGGCAGCAGAGGGGTGGAGTGAGGTGCTAAGTATACACACTGCACCATATGGGGACACTGGTTGTACTTACATTTCATTCTACTATATTTTTCTGATCTAAGGCTTTTGTGATCAGTGTATTCATTTTCTATTACTGTTATATAAAAAATTATCGCAAATTTAGTGGCTTAAAATAACAAAGTTTATCATCTTACATTTCTAGAGGTCAGTTAATTATGGTTCTCATCAGACTATTACAAATTATCACAAATGTAGTGGCTTAAAACAACATAAAATTTATAATCCTACAGTTCTGGAGGTCAGTTCATTATTGTTCTCATCAGGCTAAAATCAAGGTATCAACAGGTTATGTTGCTTTGGAGTCTTTAGGGAAGAATCCATTTCCTGGTCATTCAGAGGGTTGACAGAACTCAGCTCCTTGTAGCTGTAGGACCAAGGTCCTCATTTTCTTGCTGGCTGTAAACTTGGGGCCACTTCCTGCCTCTAAAGTCAGCCGCATTTCTTGGCTCCTAGCGCTCTCTCTCTCTGCACTTGCATAGACAGCAATAGTGGGTGAAGTCTTTCATACACACTATATCTTGGGCTCACTTTTCTGCCTTTCTCTTCCACTTTTAATGGCTCACATGATTAGATTGGGCCACTTGGATAATCCTGGATAATCT
Organism: Pongo pygmaeus; assembly: GCF_028885625.2. Taxonomy (NCBI): domain Eukaryota; kingdom Metazoa; phylum Chordata; class Mammalia; order Primates; family Hominidae; genus Pongo; species Pongo pygmaeus. Next base: position 128,787,845 of record NC_072384.2, read on the forward strand.
CATCTCAAAATCCTTAACCTAATCACATCACCAAAGCCCCTTTGCTCACATAAGGTAACATATTCACAGGTTTTGGAGACTGAGGCATGACTCTCTGACTGTCTTTTGGGTTCTGTTATTCTGCCTACCATGATCAGCCATTTTGGTGGGCTGGCGTGGTGGGTAGGGAAGGGAGGCCGTATGTCTCAATTGCACAGCCATGCCAGGATTGTTGTTTCTTAGACGTGCCCTGCTTTGCAATTATTCCCAGGTTGTCTCTGGGCCCACATCTCCCTGTTTTGGAGATTCTAAAGGATTGCACTTGTCTATTTCTTTCACTCCTTTCCTTGGTCTATTCATGTTTTCATTATTCAACAATGAATACTCACTGTCTTACTCCATTTAGGTGGCTGCAAAAAAATACAATAGACCAGGTGGTTTACAAATGATAGACATTTGTTTCTCACAGTTCTAGTGGTTCAGAAGTCCAAGATCAAGGTGCTGGCAGATACAGTATCTAGTGAGGGCCTGCTTTCCATTTACAATGATACCTTCATTCTGCATCCTCACATTGGTGGAAGGGATAAAGCATCTCTCTGGGACCTCTTTTATAAGGGCACTAATTCTATTTATGAGGAATGACCTTATTACCTCCCAAGGCCCCACTTTCTAATACTAATTATATTGGTGATTGGGTTTCAGCATATGAATTGTGTGTAGGGGTGAGGAGGGAACAAATATTCAGACCAGAATACTCACTGAGTGTGTTCCATGGTTCGGGTACTATTGTAGGTGGTGTGCATACTGAGAGGTATTAATAACAGGAGTGGCCAAGTCCTTGCCTGTGCCCACAGAGCTTAGTTTCTTTCTTTCTTTCTTTTTCTTTCTTTCTTTTTCTTTTTCTTTTTCTTCCTTCCTTCCTTTCTTTCTTTCTCTTTCTTTCTTTCTCTTTTTTCTTTTCTTTCTTTCTTTCTTTCTTTCTTCCTTTCTTTCTTTCTTTCTTTTTTCTTTTCTTTCTCTTTCTTTCTTTCTCTCTCTTTCTTTTTCTTTTTTTTGCTTTTCTTTTTCTTTTTCTTTTTTGTGGAGTTTTGCTCTCATTGCCCAGGCTGGAGTGCAATGGCGTGATCTCAGCTCACTGCAACCTCTGCCTCCCGGGTTTAGGTGATTTTCCTGCCTCAGTCTCCCCAGTAGCTGAGATTACAAGCACCCACCACCATGCCCGGCTAATTTTTGGATTTCTAGTAGAGACGGGGTTTCACCATATTGGCGAGGCTGGTCTGGAACTTCTGACCTCAGATGATCTGCTCGCTTCAGCCTCCCAAAGTGCTTGGATTACAGGCATGAGCCACTGCGCCTGGCCAGAGCTTAGTTTCTGAAGGAGAGGGCAGAGTAAATGGGAGACTTTTAGATAGTGATGTACAGTATAAATTACAGACAGCAGGGTAACTGTGGATTGGCTGGTGGGGAATATATTTCTCAAAAGGGAACATTTACACTCATTCCAGACAAAAAAAGCAAGATGTACACAAGTCTAGAGGGAAGAATGTGGCCAATAGGCAGAGGAAACAAATGGTTACTGGAATAATTTCTGAATCAGGCCTAACTTGAGGATGAACTTGATGTCTTGGCATGTACAAAGAAGGCTGGTGCATATTGTCTTTTTTTGTGATGGATTCCCTCTTCCACATGTAGGATTTGGCCAGCTAAAGCTTGCACTTCACAATCCATTCTGAGGTTGAGTACAAATCTGAGAAGTAAGCATCATAGTATTCTTCTCATTTTCTCCCCATCATTCTCCATAAGTCTCATGGCATCCTCATGACTATCTCAAATAATAGTGCTGATCACTGACTAACACTGAGGTTTTTCTCCCAAGATATCTGACGGGTATAGTATATACTTCTTCACTTAAAAATAAAGAAAAGAGAAAGAAAAAAAAGTATCAGGAGAGAAATCACAGTTGTAGGGAAGTTGTTCAGTCTGTAATTTACATGTCACACATTAGAGTATAGTCCTTACCAAGAGACAAGGAAAATGTCTATGTACATTCCAAGTCCTAAAAAATTTTTAATTACTGAGATTCAGAGCCTTACTTTACAAAACAAAATAGAACATTCTTGTGTTTCACAATTGCAATGATCACTGCACCTGCCAAAACAACTAAGCAATGAGGTTCAAACAAACTAACGGGAGATAGTTGCAATTTTTTGTGCAACATGTTAAACAGTTGGAAAATTTATTTTTTTAAAAAAGCAAATGGAGAATAGGGTGTCATGGAACTCTTCAAATCATCAGTTTGACTGAATTCTTTCTTTCCAGTTTCTCAGCTTTGCAAAGTTCTCAAATAGTCCCTGTGGCACTGCTCTCCAAAATGTAAGCTTCTACCAATTCTGAGAGCAGGAAGGGGTGGTGCAATTAGCCTGATCATTCTGGTTGGCAGCTGTCAGAATTTGAGCATCTCAAGGTTTGGGAGGGCGGCAGGTGCTGTTCTCTTAGTGTGGTCTCAAAACAGAGTCAGAAGTCAGTAGATTTCATTCTGATTTCTGGAAGAGGTCTGAGGAGCTAGAATGTAAGAATTCTGAAGTTTCATATCAAAGATTCAATGATAGTCATAAAACTTGAAGGGATTACTGTACAGGGCCTGAACAGTTTCTAAGAGTAGGTGAAAATGACTAAGATTTACCTGTGTGGGCATAAGGAATTGCCCTACTTAGCTTTAAGGATATAGGCATAGAGAAGAAACAAGTGAGATGTGATATTTATTTAGCAGCTTAAGGTGCCAGTATGCTCAGAGTCAGCAGTGAAATGAGAAGAAGCCCTTACATAGTCTAGTTATGGCTACTCTTGTCCATTCGGCCTCCTAATATCCCTCCCCAGTGTCTGTAGACTTGATGACGCTAATCAAGTCAACAGAACACATCTGAATATGATCAACTTAGTGATCAACATTTAGCTTTAACAGTAAGCACCTGAATATGTTAACGTACACTTTGGAAGATGGCTTTTGAGCATGGCTGAACCATGTTCTTTGGGTCAATGGGTCTCAACCCTGTCTATAGATCCATACTTAAGCCCTGCAAAGACTGACTGAGTTAGAACTTTTAGAGATAGTGCCCAGGCATCTGTATTTGATAAAGGTTTCTGAGGAAAGTCTAATGTGCGAAGTCTATATGAACCTTTACTAAGTCTACAGAAGACCTTGAAATGATATTTTTTCAAATATTTTATTTTATAGAACAGATCACAGGCCTAGGGAAAAGACAACTTGCTTAAGATGTTATGCAGTGCTGGGCCTAGAATAGAAATATTCTAAATCTTGCCATTTGGAGGAGGCCATGGCCGTTCAAGTGAAGGTGCCAGGTCATATAGGGCAAATATAATTTTGCTTTTACAAGTCTTTAAGGCGTTACTTTATACATCCTTATATTTCCTAGCAAACTTTATAGGTTTTCACAATGTTCAATAATTTATTCAGCCCACACATACTTATAGAGCTCCTTTTCAATAGCTGATCTTTTTTTAGGTACTTGGATTCCATTAGTGAATAAAACATTCACAGACCCTTGCCCTCCTGTTTTTTCTATATGTTCTCCTAGGAGAAGGCAGACAATCAACAACACACATAGAAGTACATGAATTGGTTTAATGGAAGGTGATACGTACTTTTAAGAAGGAAAAGTTAAGCAGAGGAGTTGAGAGTACTGGGTACTTTTAGCATTAAGCAGAATGGTGGGGTTTGGCCCTACTGGGATGGTGATCACTGAGGAAAGGATGGTGAGAGTGAATACCTGGGGAAGATTTTTCCAGGCAGAGGGAATAGAGAGAATGGTTCCAAGGGAAAGTAGCAGGATAGGAAGGAGGGTGGGGAGGAGCAAATCATAAAAGCCCTTGTAGACCATTTAAGGACTCTGATTTTATTCTCAATGAAATGGGGAGCCTTTGGAGGGTTTTGAGCAGAGAAGTGAAATGTGATTGATGTTGTCAAAAGATTAGCTTGGCTGTGATATGGGAATAGAGTCCACAGAAACAAGAGAGAAGATAAGTGCTCCATCTATGGGGGCATCAGGGCAGGGGTGAGAACTAGGAACATTCTGAAGATATTTTGTTGTTTGTTTAAAGGTACATTTTAAAATTTGTTTAAAAACATTTACGCACAGTAGAATTCACTTTCTTTTGAGTGTGTAGAGTTCTGGGTGTTTTGACAAACTTATCAAGTCAGGTAACCACCACCTAATCAGAATACAAGATCATTCCTTCTTCTCCCCCAAAATTCCCCTATACTATACCTTTGTAGTCCTTCAACCATCTTCAACCACCCCTCACCCCTGGCAACTACTGATTTATTCTCCATTCCAAAATTTGTTGTTGTTGGTTTTTTCCCTCAGAATGTCACATAAATATAAGTATGCAGTATGAAATCATTCGTATGGTTTCTTTTTCTTAGCACAATGCACTTGAAATTTATCCAGGTTGTTGTATGCCATGGTTTGAATGTATGCGTCTCTCTAAAATTTTTATGTTGGAACATAAACCTCGAGGTGATGGTATTAAGAGGTGGGCTTTTTTTATTTTTAAAGGAAGTGATTAAATCATGAGGGCTTTGTCCTCATAATAGATTTGTGCTCTCGTAAAAGAGTTTGAATGGAGTGTTCTAGTGCATTTTGCCCTTCCATCCCTTCTGCCATGTGAGAACACAATATTCTTTCCTTTTTGCCCTCTTCTGCCATGTGAGGACTTAGCAAGAAGGCACAATGTTGGAAGCAGTGAGCAGTACCCACCAGACATCAAATCTGCTAATGCCTTGATCTTGGAATTCCCACCTTCCAGAACAGTGAGAAATAAATTTCTATTGTTTGGACATTACCTAGTTTAAGGTATTTTACTATAGCAGCAGAAGCAGACTAAGACATTGTGTCTAACAATGATTCACATTTTTTAATTGCAGAATTGTATTTTGTTGTATGAATGCACCTCAGTTTATCCATTTACTTACTGAAGAACATTTGGTATATTTCCAGTTTTCTGACAATTAAGAATTTGCTGTTATAAAACCAAGGTGGAAGTTTTTGTGTGAATACACACTTTCATTTCTCTAAAGTAAATATGTAGGAGTGGAATTTCTGGGTCATATGATAAGTTTATGGTTTAATTTTATAGGAAACTGCCAAACTATTTTCCATAGTGACTGTACCATTTTGAATTCTTACCAGCAACTTAGGAGAGTTCTATTGCTCTACATTCCCATCAATATTGGATAGTATCAATTTTATTTTAATTTAATCATTCTAATGAGTGTGTAGTGGTATGCCAACATAGTTTCAATTTGCATTTAACTAATGATTACTGATGTTTCACGTCTTTTCTGTGCTTCTTTTCCATCTACACATCTTCTGTAATGATTTGTCTGTTCAAAGTTTTACCCATTTTTCCTTTTTTTAAAAAAATTGAAACATTGTTGAGTTTTGAGGTTTTACACTCATTCACACACACATTCTAAATATAATGCCAAATTTTTCAGATACATAATTAATAGATATTTTATTTCCAGTTTGTAGGTTATGTTTCTATTCTCTTAACAGGCTTTCATAGTAACAAAGTTTTTCATTTTGTTGAAGTCTAATTTGTCAATTTTTTTCTTTGATGAAGCATGATTTTGGTGTCATTTTCAAGAATCCTTTCCTTAGCCTAATTTTCTTATTTTTCTAAAGGTTTCATTATTTTGCATTTTGCATTTAAGTTTATAGTCCATTTTGTATTAATTTTTGTATAAAGGATAAGATATTTGTTGATGTTATCTTTTTCATGTGAATGTTTCATTGTTCCAAAACAGTTTGTTAGAATATTCTTTGTCCCTTAAATTGTCTTTGTAACTTAGTCAACAGTCAGTTGACCATATTTGTGTATGTCTATTTCTGGACTTTCTGTTCTGCTGTACTCATCTGTGCGTTTATCCATTTGTCACTACTATGACAGTCTTCATTACTGTAGCCTTATAGTGAACCTTAAAATCAGTTAGTGTGAGCCCTCCAATTTTGTTCTTCATTATCAAAGTTCTTTCAGCTATTCTAGTTCTTTCAACAAAAAATTTTAGAGATAGCTGATTGATATTGTATTAGTCTGCTCAGGCAGCCACAGCCAAATACCATAGACTAGGCGGCTTAAACAACAGAAATTTACTTCTCACAGTTCTGAGAGAGTCTAAGATCAAGGTGCCGTCTGATTTGGTTTTTGGTGAGGGCTCCCTTCCTGGCTTACAGAAAGCTCCTTCTCACTGTGACCTCACACGTTAGAGAGAGAGAGAAAGCTCTGTGGTGTCCCTTCTAATAAGGACAACAATTCTACTGGATCAGGGCCTCATCCTTATGATCTCGTTTAACATTAGATATCCCCATAAAGGCCATGACTCCAAATATAGTCACATTGCTAGTTGGGGCTTTAACACATGCATTTTGGAGGTATTTAACACATGAATTTTGAAGAAACACAAATATTCAGTTCTTAACAGATCTCTATGGGAAAGCCTGCTGGTATGATTTAGGATTGCACTGAATTTATATATTAATTTGGGAATTGTGGTTTTGAATTATTCATTCTCATAAGAAAGATATTATATCTTTAGCATTTGGAATATTACATTGTTTTATGAGATGAAATGCACTTTGAATGTTTAATTGTATCAACTTCTAATTATTAGAAACACATATACATGTGCAATAGCTAAGGATATATCTGGTAGTGAGGAAAAAAGCCCTCTTATCTGTGAAGTAATTTCCATAAAATATTGTAGCTCCAGATGGAAAAACTATGTAGGTGTGATATTGATATATACAGAAAAGATAGTGAAAATATTTATATATTTATGTAATTGTTATCATTTCTTATTTATGCAGAATAATTAAAATAGATGTATTGAAAGTTCACTGATGAACACTTGATGCCATTTGTTTCCTCTTTCTTTGTTAGCTTTAATTTACTATTTTACAGATGTTTCATATGTCGTGAAAAATGGCTTTTGTTGATTTTTAAAATCCTCCTTAAAAAGATTATTTGAAATAAAATGATGCATTCTATTTATATCATACACAAAATCAACTCAAAGTGGATTACAGACTTAAATTTAAGTCTTAAAACTGTAAAACTTCTAAAAGAAAGTGAGAAAATCTTCATGACATTGGTCTTGGCAATGATGTCATGGCTATGACACCAAAAGCATCAACAACAGAAACAAAAATAAACCAGTGAGATAATATCAAACTAAAAACCTTCCGCACAATAAAGGAACCAACGGAATGAAAGGCAACCTGTGTAATAGGAGAAATATTTACACATCATATATCTGATAAGGGGTTAATCTGCTCATTATGTAAGGAACTGCTATAATTCAATAGCAAAAAATGAATAACTCAGTTAAAAATGGGGAGATTACTTGAATAGACATTTCTCTAAAGAAGACATGCAAACAGCCAAGAGGTATATGAAAAAATGTTCAATGTTACTTGTCATCAGGGAAATTGAAGTCAAAATCACTATGAAATATCCTCTCACATCTGTCAGGACAGCTCCTAAAAGTAAATAAATAAATAAATAAAAGACAACAAGTGTTGGCAAGAATGTGGAGAAACTGGGACGCTTGCACGCTGTTGGTGGGAATATAAAATGGTTCAACTATTATGGAAAATAGTACAGAGGTTTTTCAAAAATATGAAGATAAAACTACCACATGATGTAGCAATTCCTCTTCTGAATATTTATCCGAAAGAATTAAAATCAAGATACTGAGGAGATGTTAGGACTTCCATGCTTGTTACAGCACTATCTGCAATAGGAGAGATATGGAGATAACCTAAATGTCCATTGACAGATGAGTAGATAAAGAAAATGTGTAATACACATGCAATGGAATACAATTCAGCCTTTAAAAGATGGAGATTCTCACGCCTGTAATCACAGCACTTTCGGAGGCTGAGGTGGGTGGATCACCTGAGGTGAGGAGTTCGAGACCAGCCTGACCAACATGGTGAAACCCCTGTCTCTACTAAAAATACAAAAAAAAAAAATTAGCCAGGCATGGTGGCGGGCGCCTGTAATCACAGCTGCCTGGGAGGCTGAGGCAGGAGAACGGCTTGAACCCGGGTGGCAGAAGTTGCAGTGAGCCAAGATCATGCCATTGCGCTCCAGCCTGGGAGACAAGAACGAAACTCCATTTCCAAAAAAAAAAAAAAAAAAAAAGATGGAGATTCTGAAGTATGGAAATAAGCAATAACATGGATGAAACTTGAAGACATTATGCTAAGTAAAATAAGCTAGTCATGGAAAGAAAAATACTGCAAGATTCCACTTATGTAGGGTATCTAAGATAGTCGTATTCATATAATCAGAGTAGAATGGTGGCTGCTAGAAACTGGGTGGAGGGAGAAAAAAGGAATTCCTAATCAACACGCAGTAAGTTTCAGGTAAGCAAGATGAATAATGTCCAAAGAGCTGCCGTACAACAATGTACCTGTAATCAACAATAATGTACGTTTACAAATCTATTACAAGGTGAATGTCATGTTAAATGTTCTTACCACAGTAAAATAGCATCAAAAGAAAAATAAAATAGATGAGGTGAATTATGGAAGAGTAAATGATGTAGGAAAAGCACAAAAGCAGGAACCAAGAGATTAGAAGCTGGGAGACTTTTCCTCTCCATATACGGCGTGCTGAATAACACTATGCAAGTCCACCTCCCATACAGACACGCCCATAACACTTGTGGGACTTTACTATAAAGTTACAGTAATCAAGACTCTTATGTACTAACAAATAGATAAACACACAGATGAGTACAGCAGAATAGAAAGTCCAGAAAGAGACATACACAAATATGGTCAACTGACTGTTGGCAAAGTTACAAAGACAATTTAATGGAGAAAGGATATTCTTTCTAACAAACTGTTCTGGAACAAAGAAACATTCATATGAAAAAAATAACCTCAGCCAATATCTTATTCCTTATACAAAAATTAACACAAAATGGATTATAAACTTAAATGTAAAATGCAAAATTATAAAACCTTTACAAAAATAAGAAAATTAGGCTAAGGAAAGAGTTCTTGAATATGACACCAAAATCATGCTTCATCAAAGAAAAACAAACATCAATACTGTAACAATGGAAACACACAGGCCTTCTGTCCCAATGGCAAGCTACTTAGGAAGCTGTTAAATAAAGCACGGTTGTCACTGTTGTTGTTTGCTTGTTTTTTTGTTTTTTGTTTGTTTTGTTTTTGAGACGGAGTCTCGCTCTGTCACCAGGCTGGAGTGCAGTGGTGTGATCTCGTCTCACTCCAACCTCCGCCTCCCGGGTTCAAGCCATTCTCCTGCCTCAGCCTCCAGAGTATCTGGGATTACAGATGTGCGCCACCACACCCAGCTAGTTTTTGTATTTTTAGTAGAGACGGGGTTTCACCATGTTGGCGAGGCTTGTCTCGATCCCTTGACCTCGTGATCTGCCAGGCTCGGCCTACCAAAGTGCTGCTATTACAGGTGCGAGCCACAGTGCCTGGCCAATAAAGCACGTTTTATCTCCTTATTTGATTAACATACTTTCATAAGGTCAGAGAGGCCAGATTCTTGTCTTCCTAGAAGGTTCATAAGCAACCTTGGCAGACGAAGGGAGAGCTGGCGCTGTCCCGTAGACTCTGGCCCCTTCCTCAGCCCACTCTCCTTGCTGGAGAGCCCATCGTTTTCAAAATCCTGTAATGCTGCCTTGTGTGTACTGTGCGGGCTGATTTGCCAGAGGGCTTTACTCAGCGCCTTTCCACCTTCGCATTTGCTTCTTCCCTTGGTGCTGTGCTTCTCACTGGATGTCTCTGTGCTCTTACAGCTATCCTAGTGCCATTCCGCTGCTACTTTATACTCTACACGTTGTTATTTCGGTGGTGCAAGACAGGGAAGGAGGACATTCTCTTAATTCTGATAAAGTCTCAGTCTCGGGCAAGTACTGTACTCCTGGGTAAGACTTTCTCGTTGCTCCCTACCCCGGCTGTAGTCCCGATCCCATCACGGCATTCCTGCTCTCTCTCCAGGGGAAAACATTTGTTCTGCTTACTTTCCCAGCTGGGATGGGTTTTACCCAGTGCCCTGAAGATGATAGTGCCCTCCCCCAGCCCCGATATTAAGGCTTTGTTTCTTTTTTTTTTTTATACTTTAAGTTTTAGGGTACATATGCACAACGTGCAGGTTTGTTACATATGTATACATGTGCCATGTTGGTGTGCTGCACCCATTAACTCGTCATTTACATTAGGTATATCTCCTAATGCTATCCCTCCTCCCTCCCCCCACTCCACAACAGGCCCTGGTGTGTGATGTTCCCCTTCCTGTATCCGAGTGTTCTCAATGTTCAATTCCCACCTATGAGTGAGAACATGCGGTGTTCGGTTTTTTGTCCTTGCCATAGTTTGCTGAGAATGATGGTTTCCAGCTTCATCCATGTGCCTACAAAGGACATGAACTCATCATTTTTTATGGCTGCATAGTATTCCATGGTGTATATGTGCCACATTTTCTTAACCCAGTCTATCATTATTGGACATTTGAGTTGGTTCCAAGCCTTTGCTATTGTGAATAGTGCCGCAGTAAACATACTTGTGCATGTGTCTTTATAGCAGCATGATTTATAATCCTTTGGGTATATACCCATTAATGGGATGGCTGGGTCAAATGGTATTTCTAGTTCTAGATCCCTAAGGAATTTCCACACTGACTTCCACAATGGTTGAACTAGTTTATAGTCCCACCACAGTATAAAAGTGTTCCTATTTCTCCACATCCTCTCCAGCACCTGTTGTTTCCTGACTTTTTAATGATCGTTATTCTAACTGGTGTGAGATGGTATCTCATTGTGGTTTTGATTTGCATTTCTCTGATGGCCAGTGATGATGAGCATTTTTTCATGTGTCTTTTGGCTGCATAAGTGTCTTCTTTTGAGAAGTGTCTGTTCATATCCTTTGCCCACTTGTTGATGGGGTTGTTTTGTTTCTTACAGTAGACAGGGAGAAGTGTGTAGGTGGGTTTTATGCACCTAAAGTTGCAGCTGCTGTTCTTCTCCTCCAGGACTGCATATAATGGAAGCTTTTTCAGGACTCTTACCAAACATTTTTAAGGGATCCACGATAAAAGCATGCAAGAGGATGAGAATTTTCTATATATTTGTGTTTCCAGAGGGTGTACACTCACTCTCTTGCCAGACTTTACTTAGCCTCCACCAATGCCACAACTATCTAGCTGAACTTTTCCTGTCTGGCAGCTTCTGGTCCAGGTCAGCAAATACTCTCTCCCTGTCTCTCTCTCAGGCAGTTGTCTCTTAGGTTTCAGACCAGTTGTTGATCCACTGATCTCAGATCTCCGAGGGGTTCAAAGAAAGCCATAAACATACTGTTTGTCTGCTTTGTTGTTGATAGAATGGATATGAGGCTCTTTTCAGCTTGCTATATCCTAAGTGAAAAAAAATTTGCAGATCAAATATCTGATAAGGGGTTAATCTCACAAATATGTAAGTAACTCCTATAATTCAGTAGCAACAAAATTAAAGAACTCAATTAAAAGATGAGCAAATGACCTGAATAGACATTTCTATAAAGAAGACATACAAATGGCCAACGAGTATGCTGCTATTAGTCTCTAAAGAAAAATAAGTCTAAAATCAACACTGATTTATATAAAAATGTTATATAACAATAAAAATATTACATCACTACAGTTATTCCCTGGTAATAAGATTATAGGGAACCTATTTTCTTCTTTTTGTCTATCTGTACATTCTGATTTTTTTCTTACAAAAATTTTCTCAATCAGAAAAGGATTATTAATATTATTTTCCTGCAAAAATAAAGAAAACAACAAATGTGGATTTATTTTATACGATGAGTCAAATTTCTGCTCCCCAGACATACTGGCTAACAAACCATACAGTTTCGTTTTGAAACTGAACAGTTGTCTGATCCCTAGTGCAAGGCTAGTGTTTGCCACACGTTGGAAGCATGGGTTGTTCCCAGGCTGGGGTCAGCGATCTCCTCCTCAGTGAGGTGTGTGAAGCTGTGGAGGCCAACTGGGAAAGAGCAACCTGGGGAGATGTTGATCAACAAGCACAGCAAACCAAGATCACACAAGATAAAGAGTGGCTGGTAATTTCTTCTCCCACCTTCATACCCATCCCCTCTTCCATTTGATTTTGCCATGTCTCACTGCTGTCTCAGATGCAATGTCCCAGGAATGCCTTCTCTATGCTCCCATATATAAGCAAGTTGCTCCTCTTGTGTCCTCTGCTGTCCTTGTCTTCTAGGGCTAATGTGGCACTCATCACTTTATCATATTCTAGTGTAGACCTCTTTGTCTACTTATAAGGCGATAAGTTTCATGGGAACCAAAGCAAAACCCTTTCATTTTAGCATACCCCCAGTTGCTGGCATGATACATATTAGTTGATTGAATTCAATACAATATTTATTTATTTATTTATTTATCTGTTTGAGACAGAGTCTCTCTCTGTCACCTAGGTTGGAGTATAGTGGTGTGATCTCTGCTCACAATGGCCTCAACCTCCCGGGTTTAAGCTGTTCTCCCACCTCAGCCTCCCAAGTAGCTGGGACCACTGGAATGCACCAGCATGCCTCGCTAATTTTTCTATTTTTTGTAGAGACAGGGGTCTCCCTATGTTACCCCGGCTGGTCTCGAACTGCTGGGCTCAAGGAATCCGCCTGCCTCAGCCTCCCAAAGTGCTGGGATTACAGGCATGGGCCACTGCGCCCAGCCTAAAAATTCATTTTTTAAAGTTGACTTTCGTGTTCCTTTTAACCTGATACAACACACATATGTTTTTTGCCTGCCTCATGTATATGCTCATGTCAATATATAGATAGATGGACACATCCTTATCTCCTCCACTATACATTCAGTACAAGTGACAACTGGGAAAAATTTTTAAAACAAATTATATGTAAATGTTTAGAATGGTCATTATTTTTAAAAACACTTTTCCCAGTCACAAAAATGCTTGATCAAATATAAGTAATCAATTACATTTTTCTGCATTTCAGCTCTAAAACCTGAAGTAATTGTAGAGTCTTCTTTTGTAGATACAATTTATTCCTCTAATGGGGGTTATGATTTCAAGAGCATACTGGAAAAAAATTCCGTGGAATAATTACATAACCCACATATTTAAATTTAGATATTAAATATTCATTTTTATTCCATAATTATAAATTAAATTTTAAAATAATAAATTTTCCTCTATCTTAAAGTGTTTTTTGTTTTACATTTTTTAATATTTCAGTTACAAAACTACCAGCTGTGCGACTGTATACTTTGTGTTCCCAAAGCACCTTGTAGGTCCTCTAGGATAGCTTGACAGTTACTGCTGATATTTTAGTATTATTGCTTATTTGATGTCTGTCGTCGTTGTTACATTGTAAGCCCCCATGAAGGCAGCATACAAAGCTATAATATCTTGTTCATCCAGATACCCCCAGTGCTTAGTCAGGCTTTGGAATGCAGTAATCATTAATGAGTATTCAGTGAATGAATTAATATTAATGGTGACTTAATTTAAAATATTTTTATTTCCATTTATTTCTTAAACTATTATATCTATATTTGGACTTTAAGAGGAGCTCCTTTAAAAATAACTGCTGTGTTTATTACGTTCTTACTCTGGCTTTGGTGCTATTTTTGACAACAGCAAAGTAATAGCTGATTGATTTATGGGGGAGATAATGGCCATCATTGGTGATGTTCTGTAAAACATCTTCTGAAGTGTCATTCAACAGAAGAGGTTGCATGGGCAGTAAATAACTCTATTATCTAAGATTTTAGTCACAGGATCAATTACATCTTATGTCTCTCATACAAATATTATCTTTGATGAAGTAAATAGCCCACAGAGTAGCCCAGACATTGCCAATGGTGCTATTTCAACTTTGAAAGCCTCTAAGACAAGGCTGTCAGTTTTCATGTGCAAAGTGCGATCTGTGCTGTGGATTTTTATAAGAGATGTAGATACATTGTCTTCCTGGGAAAGAAATTTTTGTAATTAACCACAAAAAAAATGGTTTTTGATGTAAAGTGATTTGTCACAGAATCTGTATGTTGGTGAATGATTTTAGGTTTGGAAGCATACACTGGCATAATTATATTGATTTGGTTTGTTTTACTCCAAAGTTATTCTCGATGGTCTAGTCACTTAGATTTAGTCCTTTAACTGATTTTCTGTGTTTGACTTTTGGCATCAAACCTCAAACTAGATCATAGAATGAACAAGAAAAATAATCAGAGGCAGCTTCTTTAGGCATTAAACCTTAACCTAAATATTTGGCAAACTACTGCCTTCGCTATGACTCCAAGCTAGATTTGTGCTAGTTATGTATTTTTTTTCTTCATTGCAGAGAGTAGGATGGGATGTGGCATGTTGGTGAAAAGGCACACACAGTCTCTTAATAGATGTATTTAATATGTTATTAATTTATTATTAATTAGTAAACCATTAAAATTAACATATATAATTAATATGTATCATAATTTGAATAGCAACTTTTATATACTAATTTGCAATAAAATAAGTATCAGGAATAAAATATCCCCTTAAAAAAGTTATTCCATAGTTTCTTTTTTTTTTGTTTTTAGGTCAAGTTTGTTTATAAAGAAAAAAGCTGCATAGTGCTAATATATGATAGCAGTTTTTATCCTTCCTCATGTACTGCAGCTTGTTTAGTGTTTTTTATTCAACTTTATGTATTGGCCTAGTAAATTAGTAAATTGAGTTCCATAAGCACTAACTCACTTGCGGATGCAGTAACCAAGAATCTCTCAACCCGTAAGAAGCCCTTGATTAAATGCATTCAGATTACAATCATATCTACATCATTCCTTCCTACACTTTTTGTACAAATTGTGTAATTGATAGAAATGAGAGGTTTAAGTTTGAAGCAAAGGCAGGAGTCATAAAAAATGATTTATCATCAATACAATGGCTAGTGGAAGCCCACCTTTTACCAGTGAACCCTTCTTTTTATTCTTCTCAATTGTTTGCCTCCATTTATTAATGGAGGAGATAAGTATGTGTGGGATATTGATGTGGAGAAAACAGTGTCTGCTTACAGGCATAAACATAACTTCATTCCTTACTCTATTAGTTTCTAACTGGATCACCTTGGAAAAACTCATAATGTTTTTGAGCTTGTTTCTTCACCTCAATAATAGGAAATACAACCCTGGTAACAATACTGTGAGCTTTAAAAAGTGGGGGTTGCTTGTTACATAACTTACTGCATGCTTTCAAGGAGTAATTCTGAACATATTCTGTGAAGTGTTGGGAAGCCCCTGCAATGTGTAAAATAATTTACATGCTGAGAAATATACAATGGCTGCAACTTGTGAAGGATTCAATTATTATTATTTTTTTATTTTTGGCTGTTGGCAACAATAAAACACTATTGCTATAGCTTAAAAGTTATTGGCTGTTAGTACTAATGGATGTATTTTTTTTCAGGTTTTCACAGAGGCCTTTGTGGAGAAGTATCTTCTAGACTAGGATTCTAGGAGTCTAGACTAGGAATCTAGAAGATACTTCTTTCTCTTTACAAAAGTAAAGAGAAACATCATTTGTGGGAGGGTAAATACATGGTTTAATATATTTAAAAATATATGTTTTTATATTTTGAAATACTTGCTGTGTTTCAAGTGGAATAGGAGCTTAGAAGTTATTAGCTCAGATCTCTAATTTCCCAAGGGAAAAAGACAGAGACAGATGACTTTTAAATGTTCCCACAGCTAGACAGTGTCAGGATATGGCTAAAATACTAGTGAATGCTCTTATGAACTTTGGTAGGCAGAATAATGACCCCCTAAAGGTGTCTATGTTCTAATCCCTGGAAACTGAATATGTTACTGTATTAGTCTGTTCTCACGCTGCTAGCAAAGACAAACTTGAGACTGGGTAATTTATAAAGGAAAGAGGTTTAATTGACTCACAGTTCAGCCTGGCTGGGGAGGCCTCACAATCATGGTGGAAGGTGAAGGAGGAGCAAAGGCCTGTCTTACATTGGCAGCAGGCAAAAGAGAGTGTGCAGGGGAACTGGCCTTTATAAAACCATCAGATCTCATGAGACTTATTCACTATCATAAGAACAGCACGGGGAAAAACTTGCCCTCATGATTCAATTACCTCCCACTGGGGTCCCTCCCATGACATGCAGGGATTATGGGAGCTGCAATTCAGAATGAGATTTGGGTATGGACACAGCCAAATCATATCAGTTATCTTATACAGCACAGAGAAATTAAGGTTCTTGGTGAGATTAAAGCTGCTAATCAGCTGACCTTGAGATGGCAATATTATCCTGGACTATCTCCAAGATCTAATGGAATCACATAGATTTTTATCAGTATAAGAACCAGGTGAAAGAGAGAAAGAGTCAGAGGGACATCTGAAGACACTAAGATTCTGCCTTTGAGGTTGGAGAAAGGGGTCATGAGCCAAGGAATTCAGATTCCCTGTAAAAGGCAAGGAAGTAGACTCTTAAGTCTCCAGAAGGAACGCAACCCTGCCAACAACTTCATTTTAGCCCAGTGAGACCCATGTTGGATTTCTGATCCCCAGAACTGTATAATACATTTTTGTTGTTTTCAGCCACTAAGTTTGTGGTGATTTGTTACAGCAGCAATAGAAATCAAATCTACCAATATATCAAATTATTTCCTGGAACATTTCAGTTCAGGAGCTTGAGTCTTTAAAAGTTAATATGATCTGGCAAGCTGGATGTACTTCCCTTTTAGACACAACCACCCAAGATAGGCTTGTTGTTTCAGTCAAATTTTAAATGCCATTCCAAGGATGTGTATAATACAATTATAGAAGATGTAAGTACTGTTAAAAAAAAAAAAGAAATTAAACAATGGAAAAAGTTAAAGGCAGACTGAGTGATCAAAGATATATTTGGAAGACATTCTTAGGAAAACAGTACCAAGCAGGAGCTAAAAAATTACCTTCTTAGCATCATAGAATAAGGATTAGAAGACAAGGCAAAGACAGAGAAAATCTGAAATCCCCCTAGGAAAGTTTCACTGTTGAGACACTGTCACTGCTGTGAAGCAAGTTTTTACTGTTAGAGAGTTACTGACTGAATGAACCCACAGCTCAGTTCAGGATGGCTACATGGTTCACGGATTAGCAAGAAGTAGAAACAAGTGACACAAAATCTCAGAAAGTGGGCTGATGGAGCCGAGAGAGGGCAATTTTGCATCAAGGGTGAAAAGGGAATGAACAACAGTCTGCAAGTTGGCCGGGTGTGGTGCCTCATGTGTGTAATCCAAGCACTTCGGGAGGCCGAGGTGGGCCGATCACTTGAGGCCAGGAGTTTGAGACCAGGCTGGCCAATATGGCGAAACTGCACCTCTACTAAAAATACACAAAAAATTAACTGGGCCTGGTGGTACATGCCTGTAGCCCCAGCTACTCAGGAAGCTGAGGCAGTAGAATTGTTTGTACCCGGGAGGTAGAGGTTGCAGAGAGCAAGATCATACCACGGCACTCCAGCCTGGGTGACAGAGCAAGACTGTCTTAAAATAAAAAAATAAAAAAAAAAGAAGAAGAAAGAGTCTGCAAGTTATGTTAGAAGTGTATTAGTTGCCTATGGCTATTATAATAAATTACCACAAACTTAGTGGTTTAATACAACACAAATTTATTCCTTTACAATTTTGAAGGTCAGAAGTTTGCTATTAATCTCATGAGGCTAAAATCAAGGTGTTAGCAGGGCTTGTCCTTTCCAGGGGCTTTAGG